>NC_140176.1:39120765-39135765 GCF_963971535.1 Notolepis coatsorum | reverse complement strand
GTTGTTAAAACATGTTGTGTCACATAGACGCCAGGTTTTAATGATTCTCGAGAACAACAGAGAGGAGATTGATTTGGTTTTGAAATTAAGAGTCGATGATTTTGATTACGTTGTTTTTGTGAACTCTGGAAGCTCAAGGTGTTTCCGTTGCGGGGAAGAGGGTCATTTAATTCGAGATTGTGTGAGGGAAGAGGGGAGAGGCGCACGGTCTCAGCCTGCGCGCAGTGCAGCGGGGACGGTGATCCCAGTCACGGATGCGCATAGCGCAACGGGGACGGTGATCTCAGTTGAAGCTGCGCGTAGTGCAGGTGTAGAGAGTGAGGGGAGAGGGGCAAGGCGAACTCCGTCTCAGCCCCAAGACGAGCGCGGGGCTGGGCTCGGCGCAAGTAGTGGTACAGAGGAGGGCAGAGTGTTGCAGCGCAAAGCAGCGAGCGGTGACGACAACAGAGTCCCGCTGCAGACCGCCAGCAATGTAAATAGTGTCCTTGTGCAGACCGTCAGTAGCACAGCGGATGGTATCCAGCTGCAGGGTCACAGAACCGGTGTAGCAGGTACGAAGCAACCTGTTGATGTAATGAGGACAGTTGCTGGGGATGGAAATGAGGGGGGGGGGGTCGTGGCAGGAAGGATTACGGAGGTGGAGGGTGGATCTGTTGAGACACAAGGGACTGGAGAAGGGGATGAGGATGAGGGGGGGGGGGGGTCGTGGCGGGAAGGGTTACAGATGTGGGGAGTGTACCTGGGGTAGCTGCAGATGTTGAGGGGGTCGGGGTGGAGGAAGTAGAGGATATTGACATGGGGGAGGGGGACGGCGGGGTGGGGGTTGCTAGGCAGAAGGAGAAGGTTGAGGTGTTTGGGGTGTCGAGCTCTCAAGCTAAGAAGGCAGATGTGACGGAGGAACTTAGCAGTACGCAGAGTACGCAGGGGCGTTTATGGGCAGACTTTGTGGAAAGTGATGATGAATATGTGGAAGATGGTTATTCCTATTCAATGGAGGCAATGAAACTGTTTTTAAAGTTGACAAAGAACAGGAAGAGTGTGGAGGTGAAAGATTTTTTTCCAGATACAATTTTGTTTGTTGCAGCAGCAAAGGAACATATGAGGTTTAAAGGAGAAGGTCGTTTTGTTGACACAGATATATACAGGATGAGAAAGATTGTACAGAAGGTAATACAGGGCCCCAGTGTGGAGGGGGCTGGAGTGGAATAGGTGTAGTTTTTGTTTTGTTTTATTTTTATTTTTTATTTCTGAAATTAGAGTTTTTTTTTTTTTTTTATTGGCGGGACTGGTGTGTTGTCACTTAGGACTGGACGTTTCATGGTGTCCTGATGCTGAGGCCTGGAGGCTGAGACTTTGGTTGATCATCTCATGTACTCGTATGCATTTGTGGAACTGTGTGAACTTTTTACTGGCTCAGCCTCGGAGGGTGATGGAAGATGGGAAGTCACTGGGGGCTGCCAGTCTCCGCACGGGGGTGTGGGAGGTGAGTTTGGAGCGGCATCTGGACCGGGAAGGAAAAGGCGGCCTCGGACGGGGAGGCGAGGGTTACAAAATGTTTACTGAGGATGTCGGTCCAGAGGGCATCTCGGTCCCCCTGCTCTGGTTTCGGCCCCTGACATCATTGAGGCCATATGATATAAGACGGGTGGACGGTAGGACGACTTCAAACTTGAAATGGAGCTTACGTGATAAGGATGAAGGAGGAGGGTCGGCTGTCGAAGCGGCCCGTTTTATCCACGAGATGGGTGGTGACTGGAGTCTGTCAGACACGCACAAAGGCCTGTTGTGTTGTACCAAAAGGGGAAAGGTGAAGACAGAGACGCTACAGTGCCTCTCCGGTGTGTCTCTCGTTGATACACCCAGACTTTTGGATCGTGTAGAGTTTTTTCCCCCCCCTCCATATGGGGGAAAAGTTCTAAGTGACAATTTGGTTCAGTTTAAGCAGTGTTGTCCCTAATTGATTTGTTTGTTGTGATTTGTTTTGTTTTTTTTGTGTTTTGTTTCTTTGTTTTGTTTGTTTGTTTGTTTTGTTTTTGTTGTTTGGGTTGTAGAGTATTTTAATGTTGAAAGTTTATGTTGCATCTTGAGTGTTTTTAGTAGAGAATAAAGTTTTTTTATAAAATCAAATCTCTCTCTCTCTCTCTCTCTCTCTCTCTCTCTCTCACACAGACACACGTAAACCACAGACTAAATAACTCATGCACACTCAATGTCCCTCTCCCGCTCTCTCTCTCCTTCTCTCTCTCTCTCTCTCTCACACGCACATACGCACACAGCATCGTCTCAGAGTGGAATGCAGGAGATGATGCATATCAATCAATTATATTATTTTACTTCATCCCTAGTCAATTTCATATCTCATTTACACCATGCACAAAAGAACATGCATAATTTCAGATTCATGGTTTCCGCTGCTTGTGTCATTATAAATCACTCTTTTATATCACTTTGTTCACATTTTATGGGCAGACATGATTGTGGCTCATTTAGCCATACATTGTGCATGAAAAGTATACGTATTTTTTTAAATATTTTTCTCTTCTATATTTATCTTTCACTTTATCACTGTTGGGGAAAATATATTATTGTCTAAACTTGGTCAAAACAATACAGGAAAATGTCTTCTCTATGTCTATCTCTCCCCATCTCTATCTCTCTCTCTCTCTCTCTCTCTCTCTCTCTCTCTCTCTCTCTCTCTCACTATCTCTCTCTCTCTCTGACCACATTATGGGGGGGAAGGGGCTGTGAAAGTAATGGAGCATGAGAGCATTTTACAAGCGACACTGTGTCTGCTCTTTATGTGTGAGCAGACTTAAGCAACAGAGCAGACTTAAGCAACAGTTTTTTTTTTTAACAAATGTTTTTTATTTTCCATTTTTTAACATGAAACTAGACAAACAATACAGTAATATTAAACAGTTAAGCAACAGTTGTGTGGTTGGAGGATCAAGGAAAGAGGGCGGGGTTTGAGACAGGTCAATCAATGCTCACATAATCAAGAACAACAAAAGGAGGCACACGCACATACTGTAGCACACATATACACACAGAACACACATATACACACATATATACACACATGACACACATATATACATTACACATACCACACATAATCAAGAACAACAAAAGGAGGCACACGCACATACTATAGCACACATATACACACATAACACACATACACATAACACACCTAGATACACTAGGGCTGTCCCCGACTAAGGATTTGGATGGTCGACTAGGATTGGCCAAAATTTGCCGTTAGTCGACTATTGGTTGACTTAAAAAAAAATTATAATATTTTAAAACTTTATTTATTTAAAAAATTTTTTTATCATTCCATTCCACATTCTGATCTAATGTTGTCTAATCAAGCCACCCCCCAGATAAGACACTCTCCATTGAATTTTCTTTTATGTATTCCATTTCCATTTTTGGAAGTGTTTGACAAATAAATGGCCCAGATGTTATGTTTAGTTAATATTAATATCCTATATCAAATAAAATGACATGACATCGCCCGGGAGATCTAAAGTAAATTTCAGTCTGTGTTAATTTGCCCGGCTGTGATATGAAGCGAACAAAGCGCAGCAGTTCATATACAGCCAGGAACCAGCAACTCAACAAATTAATAAGGATAATTTGTTTCTTTTTTAATTTTGTATCATTCCATTTGGGCTGTGGGGGGTGCTTAATGTCTGAAGGAGTCGACTGAAGGCTTCTTGTCCTCTGCAAAAGCATGCAATTGGTCCACTGATGGATACATCTTGATATTTGTCTAGTCTAGTGTGTTCATTAGATGGGTGAAATCGTCTTTCAGTGCCTCTGTGCCTGTTGTCGTAGGCAGTTAGCCTCTGGTATGCGTGCCATTAGCGTTAGCCACGCTTCTAGGCCTCTTTTCTTTTGGAAAAAATTATAATTTTTTATATATTCGACTAAGAGGTTGGCCAGTCGACTATGGCTCTCTTCGACCGATTAGTCGACTAATCGATTAATAGGGGTCAGCCCTAATATACACACATAGCACACATATATACACATAACACAAATATATACACATAACACACATATATACACATACCACATATATATACACATAGCACACATATATACACATAACACATATACATACACACCAGTGGAGGTTATTGCATGACAACTAGTGAGGCAGTACTTCACTAGTAATAATCAGACAAAATATATATATATATATTATTATTAATATACATATATATATATATATATATATATATATATATATATATATATTATTTTTTTATTTTTTTTAATTATAATTTTTTTTTAATTATTATTATTATTATTTGTATTAGAAATGTTTTCCTCTGTGAACAATGCCAGTGAATTTGAGCTCTGAGCTCTCTGACCTGACTGCAGTAATGGCCAGCTGTCAATCACTTACTGCTAAAATAGTTGCACGGGTTGGGCTTAAGAATATAATTATCCAATCAAAATAGGCTATTTGAGTTTAAAAAAGGCGGGTAGTGAGACGGAGCGCACTTGATTGATTGGCGTTCACGTCGTACCACATTGATTTGACAGCCTTGAAATCCAATCAGAGAATGGTGCCAGCTAATGATACAGAACTGCAGCTAGACCCTATTGACTGTGGCGTCAATAGCCATCTAATGTTCTAGATTTTTCTGTCATCATCTCACCACTGAGACTGACTGTGTGCAATTTGCCTTGAAAGAGACTGACATCGAGAATAAGATCTTTATTCAATTGTTCATGAACTTATTGTGCATCGTTTTGATGATATATATATATATTTTTTTATCTCAGTTGAAGTAGTGTGATTGACGTGAACGTGCCGTCTTGGACTCTGTAAGCTAAGATGGGATAGGTGAGCCCACAGCTTTGGTGAGGGCACTGCTTTGGCAATCGCTTGGGTGACTGTCTGAGTGACCACCTGTCGGAGTCGGAGTCCCAACATTTCCGGATTGATTTATTTATGCTTTATTTATGCTTACATTATCAAACAGACAAGGACCATAAACAATGCAAATACATTCAGATATTCAGAGACCTTTCAGTTATATTATGTGTTGAACTTACTGACAGACACACACACACATGATTTAGAACTAGATGTTTTCCTTTGAACAGAGACTGAAGAGGCAGGATAGGAGAACAGACAGGGAGACGGCCTGTTGCATCACTCACGTAAAGGCTAAGACCTGTACTGATTTATCATACAATTCAAGCAAGACCACTTCCATATGTGTTCTGGTGGTCTAACTGATTCTAGCAGGTGGATTTATTTTTAAACCTGTGCCCAGTCTATGCCTGGTATTCTACTTTAAAGATCCCCTCCACTAAAAAGAATAGTGTATAGTTAACTCCACTTGGAGGCATGAGTTTGACTTTTACATATATAATATAATAATAAACTGGACTTTTGAAGAAGTCTTTATTCATCATGCAGTGACACAGACATGCGATAGGCGGCACACACAGGAACACACATGCAATTTATTTCGCCTATAAAATTGAGTCTCTGTGCTTGACCTATCCCGTCATCCTTCCCCCCCAAGGGCAGCGGGGAGCAGATAGGGGCTGCGGCGTAGGGCCGCGCCCCGGGGACCAATCCAAGTGCTTCTGTCCGTCTTCGTCAGGGAACATGACAGTGTTAGGGATCTGTTTCCATTGGGTTTATCTTATATGGAGGGGGAAATCCTTGCGCACACGGGGAGAACATGCAAACTCCACATAGAAAGCCCTGGGAGATACCCCACCTGGGTAACTAGCAACACGGAAAACTGGTCCCCAAGCGGGAATCGAACCCTGGATCTTCTCGCTGTGAGTGTTAACCACTACTCCACCGTGCCGCGTTGTTATATGTGCAGAACCTCCACTTTTTCACAATCTTCCCCTAGAGAGGGAGAGCTTCTCTGTCGTGTGTCTTATGTCACTAATAGGTCGAACCTATCACAGGCCGATGTGTTGTAAATGGATATACCCCCCACAGTGATGATGATTTCCGGTAGTAGTGCTACTGTGTGTACTGAAAATAAATAAATAATGGACTGCACTTTTATCCAAAGTACTTTACAACTTATGTCTCACATTCACCCATTCACTCACATTCACACACCAATGGCGGAGACGACCATGTAAGGTTCCTAATCTGATTATCGGTAGCAGTTTGGGGTTTAATGTATCGCTCAAGGACAGAACCTTCCGATTACCAGACGACCGTTCTACCTGCTGAGCCACTCTCGCCCCCCCGAAGTCTCGCCCAATGTTAGCTTGAGTTGGCATGTCTACCCCCTGTCGTACGGTGCAAGCCAAGCTGGGAAGCGTCAACACTGCTCCAGGGGCGCTGCACTGCGGGCGCCCCTGCACTCTGACCTCTCTGATGGAATGTACATGTTGGGGACTGAGTGTGTGTGTAACTAGGAGGGATATGCAAAAAGACACATTTGAATTGCCTTGTGTACATTGACAATAAAGTAATCTTCTTCTTCTTCTTTGAGGAACTACTGGCATTAGGTGCGGTTTATATCCAGTCTGCCAAGTATGGTGCCAGCCCTATTCCAAACAGTTTCAAAGGATGACTTCCAGATGGTTCTGAAGCAGACGGGTCAGGTTAACAATGTTCTGCTTCAGTGTATTTAGAAAATCTACCAGTAAATCTATAGAATCAGCCCTTTATAGGACTAAAAAAAAATATGTGAATTTCCAGTGTGTGTTTTGGACACGTCACCCTTCACACACACACCTTTGAATTCACATAATGTAATTATCACATTGTGAAATGTTCCTCATCTCATGTAATCGCTGTCAGGAGCAAGACGTGGTCATAACAACATGTCAAAGTTAATCAGTCGGAGATGAAACACTCCGCGCAGAAAGTGGCCCAGTAATCAGCTTCAGGGTTGTAAAGTACTTGAGTAATTGTACTTCGTTACAATACTTAAGTACTGTTTTTGGGGATTTGTACTTTACTCGAGTATTATTAGGTTTGTATACTTGTACTTTTACTCAATTACATTTCATAGAAAAAAAACATACTTTTTACTCCTTACATTTAAAATGCAGACCTACAAAGTACAAAGTACAAATCTTGCAGGTCCAACCATTTTAATTTGTATATTTGTTTCTCTCGTCGAAATAACGTTAACGTTATTAATCCTGCGGCCGCGCTTTATTTAAAAACAGCCAATCAAATCCCCATCAATGGAAAATGAACCCGCCCATACCCATGCTGATTGGTCCTTGTGCAAGACTAGACAGCAGGGATCTCTGATTAAACACCTGCTATCAGAAGAATAGACAATCAGAAAAAAAGTTTTTACTTTTTAGTACTTAAGTACATTTAAAAGTAGAAACTTTTTTACATGTACTCAAGTGTGTTTTTAGCCAGTAAGATTTTGAGATGGTACCCACACTTTCACCCATACCTTTTACTTTTGACAACCCTGATCAGCTTCATGATCTACATTAGTTCAGTTTGGGAGCCTCTCTGGATCCCCTCCCACTGACGACCGCTCTGGGAAAACGATAAGATATTAGGGTCAAGAATGAAAGTCTGCAGGGCCTAGAGAAGAGCTTGTTATGACAGTTATTTCAATATCAGTATTTTAGAGACTATATCCTACAGGGGTTAGCTGTACTTTTTGCAGTCAGCAAGCATATGCAGGCTGGAGCCACGCCGACAGCAGAATGGCTTCATCTCTTTTAGTGTCGAATTTGGGTCATTCTACCATTGGGTGTTGTCGTGTACCGACGACCACCAGCGATTTGCAATTGAAACAGCTGTCCTGTTGAATTAGCATACGTATAGCTGGGTTAAGTAAGTAAGTAAGTAAGTAAGTAAGTAAGTAAGTAAGTAAGTAAGTAAGTAAGTAAGTAAGTAAGTAAGTAAGTAAGTAAGTAAGTAAGTAAGTAAGTAAGTAAGTAAGTAAGTAAGTAAGTAAGTAAGTAAGTAAGTAAGTAAGTAAGTAAGTAAAGTTTATTTATATAGCACTTTTCACAGAGACAACTCACAAAGTGCTTTACATACAGCAGAAATAAAATAAAATAAAAAGCAAGAACCATTCAAGAGATAAGAGACATAACAAAACACAATGCATCACAGAGAAACAAAACAAAACAAAAGACATATTCTATACCTGAAGGAGAAGCTCAAACATTACCCAAAGGCCTGTTTAAACAGTAATGTTTTTAGCTGATTTTAAAAAATTTCAACAGACGCTACAGCTCTTAGGCCACGAGGAAGGGCATTCCAGAGTCTAGGCGCTACAGACTGAAAGGCTCTGTCACCTTTGGTGATCAGCCTGGTGCGCGGAATGACCAACAGATTCTGGTCAGCTGTCCTCAGGGTCCTGCTGGGCACATATGGTTCCAGCAGGTCAGTTAAATAGTCTGGTGCCTGGCCGTCCAGAGCTCTGAAAGTGAGCACCAGGACTTTGAAATTAATTCTAAAATGTATAGGAAGCCAGTGCAAGGAAGCCAGAACTGGAGTAATGTGACGTATTCTGCTTGATCTGGTTAGCAGTCTTGCAGCAGTATTTTGGATGAACTGGAGGCGGTCTATGGATGATTTATTGAGGCAGGTGAGAACCAAATTGCAGTAGTCTAGACGAGAAGAAACGAAGGCATGGATGATCAACTCTAGGTCAGAGTGGGAAACCATCGACCTGAGTTTAGCAATATTCCTGAGATGGAAAAAACAGGTGCGGGTCACCGACTTGATATGGGTGTTGAGGTGCATGGCCTGATCAAAGTTTACCCCAAGGTTCCTGATGTTGGGGCTCACATTAGTTTCTAGGTGCCCAAGGCAACCAGCCACCCTAGATGCAACGCCATCAGAGGCCACGATGAGCACCTCGTTTTTATTTTTTTTAAATCCGTGATTTTTCTTTTGTTTCACAATGGGTCCTGACAAACCAATTACATAATCCAACAGATGTGTAACGAACTAACATATTCCAGTTGACTGTATATTTTTTGGAGGATTCGTTCAAAGGCTATTCATACTTCAATTTGTCTATCTATGGCGGATTCATTCAGACAGACAATTTTTTTTTATTCGGTTGTGGGAGGGATCTGGGGTCACGTGGAGTGTGTTATATGAAATAACAACGTCTAACTTGACTGTTTCAGCCAATCAGAATCAAGACATTTGCATGCCATTGTATAAATATATATAAACACTAGATGGCTCAAGGCGGAGTCGCCCGCGTAGTTCACCGGTGGCCATCTTGCTTGAGGGAACTACTGCTTTAACACAATGGCGCCCGACCACGGAGATCTCCGTGTTTCGATTCCACCCGTTGTGGACAGAAGCACGGATATATCCGTGGCAAGTTGTATTGGCTTTTATTCCATTTTAATAACCTATTCAAGGTCGCCAAGATGCACCGCAGATGTACCCTACTCTTTGAATTCGAGAAAGTGCAATACCGGCCAGATCCTCTTAGGGGCGCTATCGCGATAATATAGTGTTCCCTGTGGCAGAAGTTGTCTTTTTTTTTTTGGATCTCTAATGTAGTTTTCTACTCATCTGAAGCGATAGCTATTGTCTGTTGCACGGGATACGTTTTGAATTGCGGATTATGCAATAAGGGGATTTATCATCAGCCAATGGACATATCGATCTACCAGATGGCGATCGATAACGGGGAAATGCTCGGGGGGATCCAACGGCTCATGGTTAGATCTTTTTCACGTAAAGTACAACCCGATCGGGCATTGTTTTGATAGCCAGCCAGGCGATGGGCCTATGTGGCTAGTTAGACGAACACGGTTATTGGTAATCAATAATAAGAAACGACGTCCCCCGCCCCCCCCCCCCCCCCCCTTTCATGCATACATGCTTGAGGATCGTGCCGATCATATGCAGTTTGAGTTTTAACTGTAGCATCTGTATAACGGAAATGCCATTGGATATAACGTTAGCAGCTATTAGCCCTTTATCTAGCCTTCCAGAAAATATACTAGACCAAATCCCGTATAATGCGTATATTCACGGCGCTATAAAATTAGAGCGTATTGATGATTTTTTTTTTCTTTAAGCCATTTTGAAGGGACGGTTTATGGACTCAATTGACAATGAGAATGGACAGATAGCAATACTATAAAGTATAGATTTAGCTCTACAAACAGCCCCACGTCTGTTTACATTTGCCGGTCCTCTAGAGATTTATTAGACACATCCCAATGGCCCCGAATGTGTTAAGGTGATGATCTGCACAAACAAAAATACTCTTAACTCGCTGAAATCTTGACCGATTTACAAACGGTTTGGTTTATTACAAACGTTATTAACATTAACATAACATGATTGTTGCATGGAAGAATAATTCTTTAATATATTTTTTATTTTGCTGTATGATAACTACATCTCTGACGTTTTTAACAAACCAAACGGTTGAGAATTGAGCAAGCTATGGTTATTTCAATAGTACATGCACCATAGACATGCATGTTATGAGTGGGCGTGCTCCACCCACGCAAGATGGTCGCCATGTGGCAACGTCGGTCTCCATTGGCCAGCAGCACGGGTGAGTCATCTAGTGATATATAGATCTATGGTCTGCCCCGTCTGACTGCAGGGCCAATATTCATCAAGCATCCCAGGGCAGGGCTGCTGATCTGGGGTCAGTGACCGGGAACACTTTGTGCTCGTCATGACCTCGTTCAAAACGGAACAAAAGAGGAGCTGACCCTAGATCGGTGAACATGGACCCCGGAACGTTAGTTATAAAGTCACAGCAAATATTAACACGAAACGGCCTTTTTACACTTGAGAAACGTCAATACGGATTGTCCAATGATGTGAAGGAGGGGGGAGGAAGGGGGGAGAGAAGAAAGCACTTGTTTCTGCTGAGCGACTACAACCACCTCATGAATAGATATTCCCTCGCTGCTTTCATTCTCATTTCCTTTTCAAGACCCACTTTTCACCATTCAATAAGTACTCCACTTTCAAACAAACAGTTAATAAGATGAAAAAGGTTGAAACTCCCAGCGAGACGCTGACGCTTCGTGAAGGATTTGATTAGATTATATTAAAATGTATTGTCATCATACAGTACAGCTGGTTGTACAAGTGCAGTACAACGAAAAGACGCTTGGCATCCAACCAGAGTGCAAATACAACAGTGAAGTGCAATAGTCATAGATATAGTCGTATACATACAAATGCAAATGCACTATTTCACTATGTCTATTGCTTGTGTTACAGGTTTGAAACTGTCGAGTATTAAACTGTGTTGGTATCAAGCAAGAAAGACTGTCAGGCTTTAAAACTTAAGACCCAGGCCTAGAACCGCGCCCTGAGAGAGGGAACTGCGCCCTGAGAGGGAGGTTTGCCCTGAGTGGGAGGTTCGAAGGGTCAAAGAAGTGGGTATCAAACAAGAGGGAAGACTGCAGTGTCAGGTTTTAAACGGTGGATACCAAACAGAAGGTAAAGATGACTTTGAACTACAGTAATCCAGAACAATTTTATTGCACTGTAAAAAAAACTGTGATTTTATAGTATGTCTGCACTTTATGTGCTCATTTCATCATTCATGTCTTTTTTATTCTACTAAAACTGAATCAAACCATGGTGGCCTGTTGGGATGTTAGATCCTAATGTGAAAAACTGTGATTTTATGTCTGCTCATTTTACCCTTGCTATTATTTTACTTATTTTTACTTTTATCTCTACGTCCCACTATCCGCTGGGTGCATACTATGACCTTTATTATGTTTTGAAGCCTATTGGAACGTGAGGTTCTGAGATTATTTGATTAATATATATCCCACTTTATGCTTTGCTCTTGCTGCTTGTTTTACACTGATTTGATGTCTTATTTCTTACTGATGTAAAGCACTTTGAACTGCAATCCCCTGTATGAAATGTGCTATACAAATAAAGTTATTATTATGTCGATGGTAGTGCATACACATAGAGGGGTGCAAATATAGTGGTATAAATACACATGCAGAGAGGAGTAACAGAAGTTACTGCTTTTAGCCTTTGTAGGGCCGTATGCAGGGCCGCCTGGGAGAAATGCGAGGCCCTGTGCGAGATTTAAACGCGAGGCACTATTTTTTTTTTTTTTTTTCATACAGTCAACATATTCTTAAATAATAGTGCTGCCCGAGGCTGGGCATGATACAGTCAACATATAGCAAGAGAGAGAGCGAGAGAGAGCTCCCGTTCTACAGTCAATATACAGTGTTATCGCTGCACAGTTGTGTGTGTTAGAAAGAGAGAGATAGAGAGAGAGCATGTCTGTTTGTGTGTGTGTGTTAGAGAGAGAGCATGTATGTGTGTTAGAAAGAGAGAGAAATATATAGATAGAGAGCATGTAATTTTGTGTGTTAGAGAGAGATATAGACCATGTCTGTGTGTGTTAGAGAGAGAGAGAGAGCATGTGTGTTTGTGTGTTAGAGAGAGAGAGCATGTCTGTGTGTCTGTGTGTTAGAGAGAGAGCATGTATGAGAGAGATAAGCAAAGATGAGCCCCTAAAGGATATTCAACTTTTAATGGAAGAACAAAACAGAAGGAAAAGATAACTTCACAAAGGCAACATGAATATACATAGATCCAAAAGGACAAAGATCAACACTTAAATCCAAAGAGAAGAGGGTCTATACCAGAGAAAACAAAGTAGCAAGGAGCCAATGGCCGACATCAGCTAAATAGGCTAACTGCAAATAGAGTAGCCAGGTACTGACACCAGGCCACACACAGCTTTGGCCAACGCTACCCAAGCTACACAAACGGCCAAGACAATTCACACACAGCACATGTCGTATCTCCAAATGTTGTGAAGTAACATATGTCTTGCCTGGAAAAAAACATTGTTATTAATAAAACATTCGGGAGGGGAAGGAAGGAAGAGTGGGGTAATGTCCAATGGACATCGTACCTGCACCAAGGAACGCAGGGCGAAAGGCCGCAACACAGGTCTCCACGTTGACGAAAGGCCTCTCGCTGGCGGGACAAAAAGAAGCTATGGCCGGAGCCTTGTCATGGTGCAGGCCCGACTACATCTTCTGTCAAAGATGATGTCGTAGTCAGAGTGCCAGGGCCTGCTATTATCACGGCTAATGTCAATGGTCGTAGCACAAGCTAACAGCTAACTCTAGGCTAACTGATAGCATCAAGCTAACGTTCCCAGCCGAGCGAAAACGAGCAGCTAACGTCGTAGCTAAACAGCTAACTGGCTAACAGTTAGCTCAACTCGGCTATCGCTAACCATTAGCTAACGCAGAAGCAAGCTATGCGGCTACCACTGAAAAACTGTACAACGTGAGAAAAGCAATACAGGCCAACACTTCAGACAGCCGCTGTGTTTTCCTCTTCTCATACGAAGAGAGAAGGGAAAAAGAAGGCAATACACAGAGTGGTGTTTACCATAGCGGTGCCGGCAACAAGTCCCTCGTGGACTATAGCCGACTTGAGCATGGAGATATTCTCATAATGAAACACCAAGCTCACCTCCCTCGCACCAGGTGCTGACACCAGGCCACACACCGTTAGCTACTACAACAGCTAGTCGGCCCATTTGGCTCCCGAGAGAGAGAGATATCCACGGCGGGAATAGAATAGAGTGGATTAAAAACTCACCAAACGTCCAAGAGGATGGAGACAACCGCGTGGAGTTGACGAAGTTCATCTGCCGAACGACCGTCCTCTTCATCTTGACATAACAATGCTGCACGTGCTCTCTCTAGGTTAGCTAACGCTAGTTAGCCTTTAGCTAAGCTAGCTACTAGCCGACATCATCATGGCTATTCCGACTGAACCACACGTTAGCACTCAATATTATAACGTAGCTAAAGCTAACTAGCTGTCCCTGTCTTTAGCCGGGATGGCTAGCCGCTAGCCTGACTGAACTGTCTAACATGCAACAACTTTCATCTTCAGTCCATCTGCCGAACGATGTCCTCTTCATCTTGGCTGGCATAACCTCCAATGCTGCACGCGCGAAATAGTCAGACGCTACCTTACCTGTAACCCCTCCCCTCATTGAAACCAATTCTGCTGCAGAGCCTCAGAGCTGCCTCCAATAGTGTATCTGCAGAGCCGCAGAGCCAGGAACAAGTCAGAGACATTCTACAAACGTGTCTAATGTGAAATATATAAGCATATAAGCAAAACTAGATTTTAGGTCTGTGATGAAAAAGGGCCTCGCGGGAAGGGGGGCCTCGCAAAAAAAAAAAATAATAAAATTGTGCGAGGCCCCCCTTCCCGCGAGGCCCTGTGCGACCGCACTGCTCGCACACTCCCTGAGGCGGCCCTGGCCGTATGTATACACATCCAAGCCTTCATTCATCCCTCTACTATCTCTATGCATAACTAGTGTATATATTATAAACCTTTTACATTTTTTTTACAATTTCATTAATTAGACTGTTAACATTAAGCACGGCGCTCTAAAATGAGAAACATAAACCGTGTTGTGCTGAAACATCCATTATAAATTTGACAAAACAGGAACAAATTATTCATAGTAAAAATCGGACAGAGGGGAATCCAGGCATGCAATAGCAATTATTTGTCCAAGATTATCACAATCTGGATCCTGAATGTTTCTCTAAAATGGCTGGAAACCTATATGCATGCGTAATGATGCAAATGAGATAATGCAGTTATGCTAATTATACTTCATTAGATTACCTTGCTTTGCTTGGTTAATTAGCTATGATATTAACCCTGCCCCCGCCCCATTTTCATTCACCGCAATCTTATTGGATATGATTTGATGTGAGCTGATTCAATCATGTGTTTGATGGATGGGGTGTAGGGGAGGACTGCAGGCTGTAGGAATAGAGGCCTGGATGGAGTTCAAACGGTCACGCATATATTAATACAGAACACGCATGGATGCACACACACACACACCACACACACACACACACACACACACACACACACACACACACACACACACACACACACACACACACACACACACACACATACATACACGCAGACACACACACACACACTCACACACACACATGCTGGGCAGA
>NC_140176.1:39098265-39115765 GCF_963971535.1 Notolepis coatsorum | reverse complement strand
ATTAGTGTTCAACTTCTGTATGACCCGTAATTCATTATAGTTCATTGTAAAATAGCGACAGTAGTGTAATTATAACGGGCTCACACGCGAACAAGAGGTTGGCCTGCTTGTTTGGCACGGGGGGGCAGACGCAAAACACCAACCTCCAAACGCGATTAAATATTGTTTCAAATAAAAAGCTAATTATTTTGTGTGTCCAAATAAGATTGGTCACGAAATGCTTTCTACTTCAATTTGTTGGTTAGAATAGATGACCTCCGTTGAAACTTCACTGAGACTAACAGTCTATTTGTGAGCTCCCGCACAGATGTGATAATAATAATAATAACAATAATAATAATAATAATAATAGCTTCATTTTATATAGCGCCTTTCAAGAGACCCAAGGTCGCTTTACATAGATAGGGGGGGGGGAATAACAAAGTAACAAACATAGTGGACAGACACAACATATAAATATGATGATTGAATTCATTCAAGTCCTCTCCACCCTCTGGTCTTTGCCACCGGCACGGTCCATCGTGATATTGGAGATGGATCGAGCAATAGACTGTTACTGTAGCTGTCAAAGCTCCATCACAAATGCAGTTATGTGAATAGAAAGGGATTCCACTCAGTCAATGTTGCGATGCGCATTTGCCTGATACATGTTGTTGCTGCATGCCGGGAGGAAGGCGATGCTGAATGTTTTCAATTCATCAAATAAAACGGATACTTTTTGCAAGGGTTTACTGACTGTCATACAAATAATCAACCAACTACATACTGTAACTTTTCAGTGCACGTTCTTATTTACATTGTGACAACAGCCGTATAGGCTACATCATACATGGCAGTGAGATTCATTGTTCTTGTATATGCTCTCGTATTATTGTTTATATAGGCTACCCAATACTGATATCAAAATAGATTGTATGCCTCTAGAAATCATATGCAGCAGGTAGAAAATTGACGGAAAATCTTTCGCGATTTGGAATAAAATTGAGGAGAACTTTAATCCCTGGGTATTAATCAAACAAAACGGGAAAAGGCAGTCATATTCCAGCACGGTTATAATGACACACAACCAACGCCAAACAGTGGTCAACGAACGGTCTTTATTAGTATTTTGAGCTGTCCAGGCAGAATTGCAGCAATGGTCTTAGGGAGCCGTTGATATCTGACATCACCGTGTACAAGTCCGCCTTTTATTTATCCCATAACACGCGTTGTGTCTTCTTGGTTCGGCAGCGCCTCAGTGATCAATCTCCCGTGGAGTTTCTCAGAGTTCCGCTCGGGTCAGTCCATTATTTCACATCCCAAGGGGGGTGTTTCATGACCATATATGGATAATCATGCACGAGCATTGACGGTAGAACAAAGAGGTATTTATCAACACGGAGGAGCATATGACCTGTGTACGCACGGTTGATAAATCCCAATATTTCTGTGCGTACACACATTCTAAATTCTGTGCTTACGTGTGGAAATAGAACATTTTCTACGTCACGTTGATGAATGAGGGCCCAGGGCTCTGTCCCCTACAGCTAGTCTCCAGGGATCTGTCCCGACCGCTCCGGGTCTGCTATGGCTTTCACTCCGAGTGTAGATGGAGCGTTGGGCCGGGCGATGCCTGCCTGTTGAAACTGAAACCAAACCAGTGCAGAGGTCTCACCCTGGCCCCCATGCGCCATTGGGTTCACAACTCGCCTCCGGGGGAAAGGTCCGGGGGATATACAGTCTCCCCTCCTGTGCGCACCAGTGGCAGTTACAACCCTGTTGTCCTACTATTCTGTGTTGGGGAAACTGGCAAACCCCAAAACAAAAAGTACAATGCTTAGCGGTGGATCACTCGGCTCGCGCGTTGATGAAGAACGCAGCTATAGTTGAGAGAACTAATGTGAATTGCATTGATCATCAACACATCAAAGGCACCTTGCGGCCCTGGGTTCAAAAACAGCCTACATTATTTATTCAATTATTTTATTCAATGTTTTTCTTTTATAAAACATTTACCAAACAGCCTATTGATTTATTCAACGTGTTTTGTTTTTTTAATAAAAGATGATCTTACCAAAATATGATGAAAATAAAAGCCTACATTGAATAAAATTATGTGTTTCATTATCATTATTTTCTTTGTAAAAACAAGATTTGGTCTTATTTTCTGACCAATACGGTATAGACATATACATATATCCCTCTCTCTCTTCTTATAATAATGCAGGACCTGTTCGGAGGTCTTTAATTGGCATGCAATTATCCTCAACACACACACACACTCACCGGAACCCACACGCATGCATTGTCTTTGTAGGATCGCCGATGCGATTCGTCTTTGCGATTAACCCATCCCGTCGTCCTTCCCCCCAAGGGCAGCCGGGGGCCGACAGGCGTCGGCGAGGGCTGCGCCCGGGGACCAATCCAGGTGCTCCTGCCCGTCTTCGTCAAGGGCGCCACAGCGTTAGCGATCTGTTGTTGTGCATGTTTTTCCATTGGGTTTATCTTATCGGGGGGGAAACCCTTGCGAGCACGGGGAGAACATGCAAACTCCACACAGAAAGGCCTGGGAGATACCCCACCTGGGTACCTGGCATCATGGAAACCTGGTCCCCAAGCGGGAATCGAACCATGGACCTTCTTGCTGTGAGGCGACAGTGTTAACCACTACAGCACCGTGCCGCCTATATGCTCCTTCTCATGCTCTCTCACTTTGTTGTCTCCCTCTCTATCTCTCCTTCTCATGCTCTCTCTCTTTGTTGTATCTCCCTCTCCCTCTCTATCACTACTACCTGTCTTCTTTCTATTTTTCTCTAATCTCAATACATTCCAATCCCACCCTGCACTGCCTCTATCTCTCTCTTTCTCGATATCTATCAATTCAATTCAATTTCAATTCAAATGGCTTTATTGGCATGACGCAACTTGTACATGTTGCCAAAGCAAATGATTAATAACATAAACATGGATTACAAAACAGATATTAATGTCATAGTACATACAAAAATTATCATCATAAAATAGAACATAAAATATTATCTCTCCGTCTCTCTCTCTCTCTCTCTCTCTCTCTCTCTCTCTCTCTCTCTCTCTCTCTCTCTATCTCTCTCTCTCTCTCTCTCTCTCTCTCTCTCTCTCTCTCTCTCTCTCTCTCTCTCTCTCTCTCTCCCTTACTCTCCTTTGCAACTTGTCTTGCAGTGTTGATCCCTCAAGGTATAAATTATGGTCAAAAGCACAACATAAGTGGAGCAGTCAATAACTCGTAACACCAACATGTATCTTATCTGGTCTTATCATGTATCACAGCACAGGCTATGACAAAATGCAGTATGCAATATCAAATATTATCATGGCAGGTGATAGCCAAGCTTACAGTGAGTCAAGTTGGTCTCCATTTCTCTCCCAATCATTTGCACGCACGCACGCACACACACACACACACACACACACACACACACACACACACACACACACACACACACACACACACACACACACACACACACACACACACACACAGACACACACACACACACACACACACACACACACACACACACACACACACACACACACACACACACACACACACACACACACACACACACACACACACACACACACACACACACACACGTTTCCCTGTCCGTCGATCACCTTGATCCTCCTCAGGCTCATACACTCCTTGTTGGCAGAGCCGCTGCCAGGTGGAGCGTTGAAACAGCAGCATCATCCCCCTCCCGCCGGGTTGGGTTCAGGCTCCACTTTGACAAGTCTTCCATTGATCTTTATATTGCTTTTTGCGGGGCCCCCTGCCAAGAGACGGTCAAGATGTAACTGACCGTGCAGTACTTGGTGTTCTTTCGCCGTCCTGACGACGTGCCCAGTGCAGTCGGTGCTGGGTGACGGTGGCCCCGTAAACATGCCAGTTAAACGACAACGTGTGGCTTTACTCTCATCAGGATTAGAACCAGTTTGCAAGGTGCGTCCAATATGTGCCAAACAGTTTGGACACGCGCCAAGAAAGAGTCGTACTTTTATATTAAATGTGTGCTTTTCACAGTGTTTTAGTCTGTATGAAACCATTATTAAGTGGTCATAATAAGATGATATAGCTGGTATGCAGTTTGCTCCGTTGTCTATAATAACACAAATACCACAAAAAACACAACACTATACAAAATATACAATATACAAAACTAAAGTACAAAATGCAACAAAATGCAAAAATGAGGTAGAGATTTTAATTATAAATGATTAGTAATAATTAGATAAAATATGGTGTAGTGTTAAAAGGTGTGTAAAGTGTCTACAGTGAATGTTAAAGGTGAATGTTTAAAGTGAGTGTGTGCATGTGGATGTGTGCGCAATGAAGATACACCAGAGGCCTCTTGCAGTGTATGGGCCACAACTGCACAGTCATCTGCCTGCATACTGTGTGTAGATCGATGACATGCTCGGATGATATTTTGAAGCCTTCAGATGTTGAATGGATTTACGCCAAGTCTGATGTCCACAGTAACCTTAAGTAAGTCCTTCTTGGTCTCCTCGCGGACTCAACGTCACACACAGGGGGAAGGGTTGGGAAAGAACGAGAGCGAGGACAACGTACCCTGGAGCCCACCCTGGAGGGGCTCGGGAGGAGCCGGCATAGAATCTGAAACCTTCTGATTTCCAGACAGCCACACTACCTCCTGAGCCACTGTCGCCCCCATTCCATAGCAGCTCCCTGGGGACTGTGTCAAAAGCGACAGTATGAGGAGGTGCTGCTCCTCCCCGCCGTGCTGTGACCACCACGTCTCACTTGTGATGTTTTGTAGGGCTGGGCGATTAATCGAGATTAAATTAAATTATTATTATTATTTAATTTTTATAATTTTTTCACTTTATTGTCCACAGTGAGGACATGTGTCTGTAGTCTCACCATTGAACAAACAAATAAAACAACAACAACAACAACAACAACAACAACAACAACAACAACAACAACAACAACAACAACAACAACAACAACAACAACAACAACAACAACAACAATGACAATTACAGCAGACATATACAGTATATAGCTACATCTGTAATGGAAAAGTGCAGAGAAGGTAGGAATACAATATATACATCAACAAGGACCGGGTCTAACGAGTGCAAGATGCATTTAATGGCTAAAAAAAAAAACGGTTTGCCCTCGGTAGTCTTTAACACGACTACCAGAGGGCAACAGCTAAAACTCCCCATACTGTGGGCCAGAGAGTTTTGCCTTCCCACGATCATGAAAACAAGATAATCAAGTTAAAAATGATTATTGGGCAGCATGCTCTCATTTTGTCTTGTGTTGTAAACGCAGCACACCCTTCCTTCACAGCGGTAATTTTGTATTATTATTATGTACCCTACTACTACGCTACTATACTTATACTACTACCTATCTTGCTAATGTGTCTATACTACTATGCACTCAGAGTGTAACACTCAAGCTCAATACTATTTTGACGAACAATGTCACTGGCTGCCTGAGACGTAGCCCTCCTGCTGACTTGTTGTTCACAATCTGTGAGTCGCTTTGGATAAAAGTCAGCTAAATGACTCAATTGCAAATACCACGGCTGTTGCCACAGAGGGACTTGTCTGGCTTGCCTTCATGTATATTATGGTGATGACGTTAGCATCCCTCCACTGCTGAGGGGCAGCGTCATGCCTCTCTGTGATAAGCGAGGGAAAGTGCCAGAGCGGAGGCGGCCTCCCCGTTTGAAGGTCTCAGCAGGGATTCCATCAGGGCCAGGGGTCTTGTGGTTTAATGACCTTACTGCACGTTGAACCTCTTCAAAATCTGCTGGAAGATTCGGTTAATGCGAGACTGAAGCCCTTGTCGTGGGAGGGCTGGTTCAAAAAAGGGTTTCCAAATGTTCTACGGGTCTTTTTGTGATGAGCAGCTAGTCATTTATGAGAGTTGTGCCGTCACTGGACTTCGCCCCGGGAGACGGAGCAGTTTCTTGGGCTGTAGATGGTTTTTACTGCATGGTGAACGTTGTGGATATCCTCGTGTGCGCGGGGGCACGCCCGCAGGGATGTGTCTATAGTCAATAGTGCAGTAGCTAAAGGGAGGGTGCTGCTTACTTGCCATCTGCTTGCAACCCTTTCACTTACATCTTGCTGCCGCTGGCTAGACACACATACACACACACACACACACACACACACACACACACACACACACACACACACACACACACACACACACACACACACACACACACACACACACACACACACACACACACACACACACACGCAACCACAGAAGTGTGCCATGCTGTGTTGGATTAATTCAGACGAGAGCGTCACCTCTCCAGGAACATTCCAGATTCTCTCACACACAGATTGCTCCCGCATCCCACCTGACGGCTGCTATCGCTCACATCATTATTTTTTAAAGCATCATTTACATATGAGAGAGAGATAGAGAGAGAGAGAGAGAGAGAGAGAGAGAGAGAGAGAGAGAGAGAGAGAGAGAGAGAGAGAGAGAGAGAGAGAGAGAGAGAGATAGAGAGAGAGAGAGAGAGATAGAGATAGAGAGAGAGAGAGAGAGAGAGAGAGAGAGAGAGAGAGAGAGAGAGAGAGAGAGAGAGATAGAGAGAGGCGGTGCATGGTGCGATTGTAATGTATTGATATGAGAGAGAGAGAGAGAGAGAGAGAGAGAGAGATAGAAAGAAAGATAGGTAGTAGTGATAGAGAGGGAGATGGAGATGCAACAAAGAGAGAGCATGAGAAGGAGTGAGAGAGAGAGAGACAACAAAGTGAGAGAGCATGAGAAGGAGAGAGGTAAGATATGGACTGACACTAGAGAGAGAGGGATAGAGTAGATGCAAGATATGGACTGAGAAAGCTGGAGAGAGAGAGGATGGAGATACTGTAGGGACAAAAAAAGACAAGATAAAAAGATACAGGAACCTTTTGGGATGAGAGAAAAAGAGAGAAC
This sequence comes from Notolepis coatsorum, assembly GCF_963971535.1. Taxonomy (NCBI): domain Eukaryota; kingdom Metazoa; phylum Chordata; class Actinopteri; order Aulopiformes; family Paralepididae; genus Notolepis; species Notolepis coatsorum. Next base: position 39,108,810 of record NC_140176.1, on the reverse strand, counting down.
GTGTGTTTGGTTGTGTGTGTTTTGTTGTGTGTGTGTGTGTGTGTGTGTTTATGTGTGTGTGTGTGGGTGTTTTGTTGGGTGTGTGTGTGTGTGCGTGTGTGTGTGTGTGTGTGTGTGTGTGTGTGTGTGTGTGTGTGTGTGTGTGTGTGTGTGTGTGTGTGTGTGTGCGTGTGTGTGTGTGTGTGTGTGTGTGTGTGTGTGTGTGTGTGTGTGTGTGTGTGTGTGTGTGTGTGTGTGTGTGTGTGTTGGTTGGGTGTTGGTGAGAGTGCTTATCTAGTGGATCATATTGAAGTGCAGTGTGAGATGGAGGCGACACAATGAGGCTCTGTAGCTCAAGTGGCAACTCATGCAGCTGATGTTTTTGGAATGTGCTCGATGCCTGTGTGACTGGGCTCTGATCTGAACCGTGTGGATGGCACAAACCACATGGAATCTGATCTGTTCTATTCTGATTGGGCCACTTTCCTATCTGGTCCTAAATCAAATACAGGTCGGATTTTTTTGCAACGCAACCTCATTCCGAACAATCATATCAGAATCTTTGCGACTTTTACGTCACTCTAGATTTGACGTTCATGTGAATAGAAACATGGAAGACAGCTGTGATGGAGGCGGTCAGTGGAGGGACAGGGAGGTGTTTATCTTTTTTTTTATCCTCTTTTCTCCTATTTTTCTATTTTTCTTCCATCCCAATTCCATTGTGCCAATTCTCCCCTCCCCTGTCTTGAACTTTGCTCGCATATGGCCCCCACTGGCTGGTTGTAGGGAGGATAGAAGCCTTGCATCACGTGTCCCCTCCGATACACAAGGTGTGAGGTTTTGCCCGCTGCTCACTACCTTTTCTCTGTCTTCTTTAAGCCTACTGTTAGGAATTCCCTATTCTCTGTCTTCTTTAAGCCTACTGTTAGGAATTCCCTACTCACTCTCTCTAGCCCCCACCCTCTCGTTCCTTACCCTTAGTGGCCACACCTGTTTGATATTCTATTATCTCTCGCACCTGTGGTGGCAGGCTAATTAGTCCCCCTGTGGGCTTTAAATACCAGGGCGCTTCCCCTCGTTTTGGCGTGGGGTCGTGTTGTATACTTGCCGAGTCATATTCTCTAAACATCTAGACTCTTTCGGGAGATCCTCTGTCTGCCTATTCTGTTCCATTCTCCGGCGTCGAGATGTTTGCTCCAGCCTTCGCCAGCTGTCGCCGTTGCCTGTGGGGGAGACTGGTCTGCGCTCCCTGTACTTCCACGGGAGGCACCCCAGCGTTCCACTACAGACCCCCGCGCAGCTGTTCGTCCTGACGCACATCCAGACCAGCGCAGACGCTCTCCAGTCCTCAGCGCGCAACGCGCATCTTCCAAGGACCTTCGAGCTTGGCACGCTCTCCAGTCCTCAGCACGCAACGCGCATCTTCCAAGGACGCTCGAGCTTGGCACGCTCTCCAGACCAGCGCGCAACGCGCATCTTCCAGACCCTCGAGCTTGGCACGCTCTCCAGTCCTCAGCGCGCAACGCGCATCTTCCAAGGACGCTCGAGCTTGGCACGCTCTCCAGACCAGCGCGCAACGCGCATCTTCCAGACCCTCGAGCTTGGCACGCTCTCCAGTCCTCAGCGCGCAACGCGCATCTTCCAAGGACGCTCGAGCTTGGCACGCTCTCCAGACCAGCGCGCAATGCGCATCTTCCAGACCTTCGAGCTTGGCACGCTCCTCCGTACCAGCGCACTGACGCGCATCTTCCAGACCTTCGAGCTTGGCACGCTCCTCCGTACCAGCGCACAAGACGCGCATCTTCCAGACCTTCGTGCTTGGCACACTCCTCCTCGCAGACGCACCCCGAGGCGTCTCTCTGTTCCGACGCGCACACCAAGGTGTGGCGCGCACTCTGTTCCTCGGCTCCAACAGTGGCTACCCGGTGGACGACATCCTCGCCACCGCCACTGTTCCAGCTCCCTGTTCCGACGCGCACACCAAGGTGTGGCGCGCACTCTGTTCCTCGGCTCCGACAGCGGCTACCCGGTGGACGACGCTCTCGCCACCGCCACTGTTCCGACGCGCACACCAAGGTGTGGCGCGCACTCTGTTCCTCGGCTCCGACAGTGGCTACCCGGTGGACGACATCCTCGCCACCGCCACTGTTCCAGCTCCCTGTTCCGACGCGCACACCAAGGTGTGGCGCGCACTCTGTTCCTCGGCTCCGACAGCGGCTACCCGGTGGACGATGCCCTCGTCACCGCCACTGTTCCAGCACTCTGTTCCTCGGCTCCGACAGCGGCTACCCGGTGGACGATGCCCTCGTCACCGCCACTGTTCCAGCACTCTGTCCCTCGGCTCGGACAGCCAGCCACCCGGTGGCGATGCCCTCGCCCCGTTGCTGTCCCTGTACCTTTACGCATACGCCTGGGTGAGTTTTGATTGTGATGTCACTCACTCAGCGTAGTGCCCTTGCCCCCGTTCCCGTTGCTGTCCCTGTACCTTTACGCATACGCCTGGGTGAGTTTTGATTGTGATGTCACTCACTCAGCGTAGTGCCCTTGCCCCCGTTCCCGCTGCTGTCCCTGTACCCTTTACGCTTACGCCTGGGTGAGTTTTGATTGTGATGTCACTCACTCAGCGTAATGCCCCTTGCCCCCTTCCCGCTGCGTTTCCTGTACCATTACGCATACGCCTGGGTGAGTTTAGATTGTGATGTCACTCTCCCAGCGTATTGCCTCTGTTTTTGGTTCTCACTTAGAATAGTATTTTTGGACTTTACATCTCCCCCTGTGTGTTTGTCACACGAAGATATTCTTACTTTGTTCACTTTGTTATTTGGACTGTTCTGCACCTGCTCTGTTTTTTCCCTTTTGTGCATTAACTATCTCCTCTGTCCTGCAGAGCGGCCCAGATGATTTCCACCAGTCCTCCCAGTTCCTCCCTGTTTCCCAGCCCGCCTCCGCGGGCCTCAGTCCCCTCTGTTCCCTAGTTCTCCCCTTCTAGTTCCACCTAGTTCCTGGTCCCAAGTTCTCCCTTTCTAGTTCCACCTAGTTCCTGTTCCCTAGTTCTCCCCTTCTAGTTCCACCTAGTTCCTGGTCCCAAGTTCTCCCCTTCTAGTTCCACCTAGTTCCTGTTCCCTAGTTCTCCCCTTTCTAGTTCCACCTAGTTCCTGGTCCCAAGTTCTCCCCTACTAGTTCCACCTAGTTCCTTGTCCCTAGTTCCCCTAGTCCCCGTTTCTCCTGTTCCCTAGCTCTCCTAGTCCCTAGTCCTCTCTCCCTAGTTCACCTTGTCCCTGGTTTACCTAGTCTCTAGTTCCTCTGTCCCAAGGCGTTCCCTTAACCTTCCCTTAGGCGTTCCCTTACTTTCCCTTAGTGTTCCCTTTTCCTGCCCGCCTCTTAAAGGCACCTTTCCTTCCCCTCATATTATATTCCTGTATTTGTGATTCTCCCTTAAAGGGACAGTGCCCTTTTCCCTGTATTTCCCTGTTGTTCAATAAATATCTGTTTCTTGGCAAACCATCATACCTGTCTTGTGTTGTGCGATTGGGGTCGGTTACAAACCATAACACAAGGAGGCAGCCTGCCACATCTTTTCACCTGCCAGCGCGGACTCTCATTGGCGAGGTGTAACGTGTGGGAGGCTCACACTACCCCCGCCATTTCCTGTCTCTGCTGTGCAGGCGTCCCCCAACCGACCTGTAGGAGTCGCTGTCCACAACGTCCAGATTACCACCCATCGACTTCCACCCGCTAACTCTGCCAATTGAGTTAGTATGACGGCTGGCCCAAGCCGGAGGCAACGCCGACAGCCGGAGTCGAACCCGGTGTCTCTTAGCGTTTGTGACGAAGCGCAATGTCCGCTGCGCCACCCCGCCGCCTTGGGAGGTGTTTATCTTATAACTATTTGGAGTGATACTTCTGTGCAAGCAAAACACGAGGGGACGTATCATAACCGTGTTTGAAAGCATTATTGAAAGAAGAAATTGCTCTTTCACTTCCTCCTCACCCCTATTATCATCTGCTCATGAATAAGCTGGCCGCCACCGCACCTCAACTTATACATTCAACATAAACTGTGACTTCAGTGTCCTCCATGTTTACATTCACCTTCGTTTTTGTTGCGCATGCGGGTCAGTTATGGAGCGTGACCAGTTCACACTGGAATCTGATATTGGCCACATTAAAAAAATTAAATAAAAATGTCAACTACAAGGACAAACAGCAGCCAAATAAGAACATCAGAATTCAGCACTGCGGCTTGCAGTGTGAATGTCATTACTGTATCTAATACAAATATTTCTTCCTGACACATCCTCACTAGCACGGTACTGTTACTAACCGACACCTATTGGCCAAGTGGTCTCACGTGATCATTGACACAAAGGTTTAGGTTCTGTCTGAAACTCACAGATGATGGCATTACTGTGTACTTCGCTGAAATAGTTAGCTAAAATAGTTCACATAAACACAACAACACTGCTTAACTTACAAAATATATGAGACAGTTCTGACAGCAGAATAATGATGTAACTAAACGATTTGCTGGGATAAAGGTTTCTAAGGGATAGATATTTAGATATTTAGAGTACAATGCGATTGACAGATAGCCAGCCTGCCAACAGGATTTGTGCCTCCTGGTGGCAGATAACAGAACAGCACTTCCACAAGAAATGACAAAAACAGCGTATTCTGAGGGCTCTATCAGCCAGTCTCTACAGCATCATCCAGTACAGTGTACACCACCACAACCACCTAGACCTACAACCCAGAGCTCTATCAGCCAGTCTCTACAGCATCATCCAGTACAGTGTACACCACCACAACCACCTAGACCTACAACCCAGAGCTCTATCAGCCAGTCTCTACAGCATCATCCAGTACAGTGTACACCACCACAACCACCTAGACCTACAACCCAGAGCTCTATCAGCCAGTCTCTACAGCATCATCCAGTACAGTGTACACCACCACAACCACCTAGACCTACAACCCAGAGCTCTGTGTTGAGTTTTTGCAAAAGGCTATGACACTATTTTTTGTAGCACTCTGCTTTATGTAAATAAAACTATATAAATTATTTAACTATCAAATACATTTGACATACTTTTTGGTAATAAATTAATTTAAGACAAAAAATCTGAGGAGCCGCTTGGGAGCCTAAAGAGCCAGCTCTTTTTAGTGAGCAGAGCCAACAGAACTGACTCTCTAAAAATAGCCGGAATTCCCATCACTACCACACTCACACTTTCAAGGTGAAAATCACTGTTACATTTCCCAGAAGTCGCTGCAGCAGCACTCCTATCTCCAGAATATTGCCCGAACGGCGACTTTCCCACGCGCAGTAATTAGGGACAGTATATTGCTTACTACCAGCATGCCACCCTGATGGCCGTCGCGCTACACCTACGCCCGCTCACTCCGCTCAGAGCGCTCCACTTTTCTGATCAGCAGAAATTACTTTATCACCGGTGTCAGTTTTTGAATTATTGCGGGACCGATTGCACGCCGCGCTCGATAAACGATCTATGGAGACTAATTACACAGGGCTAAGATTGGATATTGATAATTCCCTGCTTAATGATGTGTGGGAAATTCCATGCCCCTGTGTGTGCGCTCGCGTCTGCTTGAGTGTGTCGCTGGTTACTGTTCTGTGTGTGTGTGTGTGTGTGTGTGTGTGTGTGTGTGTGTGTGTGTGTGTGTGTGTGTGTGTGTGTGTGTGTGTGTGTGTGTGTGTGTATGTGTGTGTGTGTGTGTGTGTGTGTGTGTGTGTGTGTGTGTGTGTGTGTGTGTGTGTGTGTGTGTGTGTGTGTGTGTGTGTGTGTGTGTGTTTGAGGTGTGTGTGTGTGTGTTGCCAGGTGGGTGTGTCTGTTTTTCTCATTCTCTTAAACGGTTTGAGGTTTTCTAAATCCATCCTTCATGATGGACAGTTGGAAGTGAAGGAGGCCAGTTTTAATTTGCTGCTTGGATACCCCCTCCACTCTCCTAGGGACTCACAACCTCTCCACGTTCACACACACACACACACACACACACACACACACACACACACACACACACACACACACACACACACACACACACACACACACACACACACACACACACACACACACACACACACACACACACCTTCAGGCACTCTTGTGCGTGCATTCAGGCAGGTGTGGGCTTACATACACATACAGACACATGCATGCACACACACATGTACACACACACACACCAACACATACACACCTGCATACGCACACACACACACACACACACACACACACACACACACATAGTGTCCTGTCCCATTTAGAGAAAATGAATCACCAGGCTCATTGTCTCTAGACTCTACTTGTTATTGTAACTTGTCTTGTATAGTTCAGTACTTTATATAGTAACAGTAATGGCTATTGTCTAGACTCCAGTACTGTAGTACTAGTAGTAATTGTAATAATCTCTGAGGCAGTGGGATTGTGTAGACTCCAGTATTTCATATTGTGATACAGAGAACCAGAGAGACAAAGAGACAGAGACAAAGATAGAGATCTCTCTCTCTCTCTCTCTCTCTCTCTCTCTCTCTCTCTCTCTCTCTCTCTCTCTCTCTCTCTCTCTCTCTCTCTCTCTCTCTCTCTCTCTCTCTCTCTCTCTCTCTCTCTCTCTCTCTCTCTCTCTCTCTCTTTCTCTCTACTATTGTGAGACACATCTCTAACGGAGTATGGAGCAGGAGACGCAGACATGAAATTACTTTAAACTCTGTCTGGGGGCACTCTCTACAGACCTCTCCCTAGAGTCATACTATTACTACTGACTCTCTCTCTCTCTTGTGTTCAAAAGGTGTAACATTTCCTGAATGTGTATTTCAATGAACATGATGGAAATTAATTCAAATAAAATACTTGTTGTTGACCCATGAGAAAACAATTGTCCAGCATGCACTTCTCTGGTCAGCTGTCAGCCTATGTGGACAGTCTCATCCACCGCAGCCTTGTAGGATGGACAGACAGACAGACAGACAGACAGACAGACAGACAGACAGACAGACAGACAGACAGACAGACAGACAGACATACAGACAGACAGACAGACAGACAGACAGACAGACATACAGACAGACAGACAGACAGACAGACAGACAGACAGACAGACAGACAGACAGACAGACAGACAGACAGACAGACAGACAGACAGACATACAGACAGACAGACAGACAGACAGACAGACATACAGACAGACAGACAGACAGACATACAGACATACAGACAGACAGACAGACAGACAGACAGACATACAGACAGACAGACAGACAGACAGACATACAGACAGACAGACAGACAGATAGACAGACAGACAGACAGACAGACAGACAGACATACAGACATACAGACAGACAGACAGACAGACAGACAGACAGACATACAGACAGACAGACAGACAGGCAGGCAGGCAGGCAGGCAGGCAGGCAGGCAGGCAGGCAGGCAGGCACGCACGCACACACACACACACACACACACACACACACACACACACACACATATATACACGTACACAAACACACAGATACCTTCTACCAAATGCATAATCTCCACCCAGCCAGGCTGCTGCCTGGTGGAGATAATAATTAACTCAATAATCATATCGTAGAGTGTGTGCTGAAAAAGTTACCTGTTCCTCCCGCACAATGCCATTCAAGTCAGACCATCTTCTTATACAACGTGTGTAGGGGACACCGACTGTAGTGTGCACATGTGTATAGCGCCGTCTAGAAGGCTCTGGTGTAATAATAATATAATAATACACTTTTTTTGTATAGCACCTTTCATACAAGAATTGCAGCTGAAAGTGCTTCACAGCAGCAAAAAAAGACAGGCCAACATTTGCACATCGTTTTTCACATTAGGATCCAACATCCCAATAGGCCAATCAATCAATCAATCAAATTTATTTATAAAGCACATTTCACATGACGCGTGTCAACCAAAGTGCTGTACAGAGGGTAAATACACAAGATACATATAGACAACAATCACACTCCGTTTTATGGGAGGGCACACAGGCAAACACATAGAAAAACAGGGCATGAGTCAGTGAACGGGAAAGGCTAGTAGGTAGAAGTGGGTTTTGAGCCTCGATTTGAAGGCATCTATCGAGGGGGCGAGCCTAATGGAGGTGGGGATGCTGTTCCACAGTTCAGAGGCTGCGATAGCAAAGGCACGGCCCCCCCTGAGCTTGAGGTTAGACCTCCGGACTGTCAGGAGCCTCTGATCGGCTGACCTGAGGGACCTGGTGTTTATGGTTTGATTCTATGGCAATTTTAAAATAAACAATAATAGAAAGAGTCAAATATAATCGACAGAGTAAAATGATACAATAGTGCAGTGCAATAAAATACTTAAATAAAATAAAATAGCCCTCATTTACAGTACAATAATCACAGTGTTGATGTAATGAGTCTAGGTGGCACAACAGAGCAGTGCGTCGCTCTTAACACTTTATAGAACAACAGAGCAGTGTATTCTGTAATGAGGTCACCGTTCCCCATAATGTGGGAAATTCAGTGTTCCAGCCACCACTGACTCTCAAATGAGGAAGAAGCAAGTGTTGTTGTCTGCTGGGTAGAAAGCAGCCCGGGATTTCCCAAACTGCCTCTGACGGTAGTCGTGACGACACTCTGGCTGTTCTGTGTAGATAGAAGCCATGCCCTCTAGCTCTGTAATCTCTGTGCTGTAGATTCAGAACCTCCAGCACAGAGGACAGCTCCTATCTCTGCAGCCTGACCAGTTTGGAGCTGAGGACCACGGAGAGCACCATGGTTTTTCCACACTCTCCTTCTATCTTCAACCCTTATTTTCTCTGTTAATTACATTTTTGTATCTTCTCTTCATCTTAATTAATAAATTACTCCCTTGTTTTCAGTTGTCTTGGTTAATTTATTATATTTAGTGTGTGGTTGTTGTTTGATTTGTTTTTACCGCATTGCAAAATACGACCATACGCACCAGACACAGCAAACTAGGGATGCAGCTATCAATTATTTTAGTAATAGAGTATTCTACCCGTTATTCCATTGATTAATCAAGTAATCGGATATGAAATAACTTTTGCTTTAAAGAGCAATGGGACATATACAAAAGAGAAAATAAGACCGGTCTCTTCCTTTTTAGAATTTTGACTGCAGCATTTGATTTTCTATGGTTATTTTCTTGAGTAACTTAGATAACATAATTAATTACTAGCCATCACATGTAGCCATAATTAACGTTAACGTTGGTATAGGGTCAATACAGGAAGTGGAGGAGTTACATTCCATGACAATTTTATGAAGCTCAGTTGAAGCACATTTTCCTATGGTTACTTTTTTGCAGGGTTTGCTGATGGTGTCCATGTTTGTATCTGGACTAATGCTGGCTCTAATTGAAATTATTTTGTTATTGAAGAATAATGCTAGTTCTTCACATTTTGATGCAGATGACTGTGGAGGGGTGGGGGCAGTGTTGAGTAGCTGGTCGATGGCTGATAATAATATTCTCGAGTTTCCAGCATTCTCTGTTATAATCTTAGAAAAATAGTCCTTTCTTGCCACTCTTTATTATAGGCAGTCATGGCTTTTTTATATCGCAGTGGACTGTGAGCTTGGTTTTCCTCCATTTTCATTCAGCAGCTCTACAGATTATCTTTGTCTGACCAACACTGCTAATATTCAACCATGGGGAGATTTAAAAAAAAAAATCTAACTTTTTGGAGCGACAGCATCCAGTGTATATAAGGTGTTGTTGAGATTTTCAACCATGCAGTTAAAGAGCGTCCAGGCTGGATGGTTCAGTTTGTATCATGATATTTGAGAACTTCTCTTCTGCAATGTCATCTAGTACCCTTCGCTTTACAACGGTTACCGTTTTTGTCTCTGTTAAGTTTAGGTTAGCATTGAATAATACAGATATAGGTCATTCGATTACTGAGAATAATAATAATAATAATAATAATAATAATAATAATAATAATAATAATAATAATAATAATAATAATAATAATAATAATAATAATAATAATAATAATAATAATAATAATAATAATAATAATAATAATAATAATAATAATAATAATAATAATAATAATAATAATAATAATAATAATAATAATAATAATAATAATAATAATAATAATAATAATAATAATAATAATAATAATAATAATAATAATAATAATAATAATAATAATAATAATAATAATAATAATAATAATAATAATAATAATAATCCATTACATTTATATAGCGCTTTTTCTAGACACTCAAAGTGCTCCCCACAATGTAGGGTGGAAATTGCCTCCTTCACCACCACTGGTAAATACTTTATCAATGTTCAGCCTTGTTGTTATCACTAAGTCTAGGGTGTTACCATGTTGGTGAGTGGGTTAATTTACATGTTGAGCTGAAAGCTGTCAGTAGGTTGATAAGCTCAATAGCCTTCTTCTTATTTATATGAATATTCAGATTTCCATGTATGATTAATCTTTCACATCTAATGATACCAACTGAGATTAGTTCTGAGAATTCCTGCAGAAATATTGATGAGTATTTTGGTGGCCGGTAC
>NC_140176.1:39088265-39093265 GCF_963971535.1 Notolepis coatsorum | reverse complement strand
GTGGGGTCTCGAACACCGGTCACCCGGTTGCCAGGATTCAGCACTAGCCGCTGCGCCACTGTGCCAGACTGGATAAATTCATTGTTTATCCATTAATGGACGAGAGACCCGTGTTTAGAATATTTTACTTTTGAATGAAGTTTTATCTCTTTATTCTCAAATGCATTAATGTGACGTCAACGGCTCATTCAATTTCTCAAATCCGTCAAACAGCGCATCTCATCAGACATTTTAATCCCAGTTACAATATCACACAAAAACCACAATCCCCGCATAGACACTTCAATTTTATGCTTGAATGAAACACAATCCGGGCGCTCCGTTAAGCAAATCTACAGCGGAGAATATATGAAACTAATCAGAGCCAAACGGCCGATAGGTTTCATTCATTAAAAATATCCCCGCAGGATTCACATTTGCAATGTGCCGTTATTAAAATAACCACATGCAGCGTGTATCGCGACTCCGAGCGCCGTATATGACGTGCATTATTTTATTTAGGACAAAGTAAATCTATAGGCTCAATATGATTTATTATCAGCATTTAGTTCTATTATTATACATTTCAAAAGCCCCCTCTAGGAAAACAAAGCACAGAAACGTAATTCAGAATGGTATAATGCAGATCCTAGACTGTGAGAATCATTTCAGGAAGCGAGCTGTCATTTCTTTGCGGGGGCGTGGCCATGGTTCATCCGGCTAACTGAAGTTAACCCTGCTCCCGACCAGGCTCAAACTTTTTGATCTGTTGTCATGGTGATTTAGACAATCGAGCTTCGGGGAATGGGAAGGTCCGGCTTAAGTCAGGCTTGACTGGAAATTATCCGGCTAACTCAGTTATCCAGGTACGGGGAACGGGGCCCTGCTCATCAGGAGCAGTTAGGAGTTAAACGTCTTGTTCAAGGACACCTCGACACACTCCCGGGAGGAGCCAGAATCAAACCGGGAACTTTCTGATTACCAGACGACCAAACTACCTCCTGAGCCACTGTCGCCCCCTACACATGCAGACAGACAAGCATACATGTACATTTAAACGCACACACAAGGCCGCACACAAAAAAACACACACACTCAAAGCTCAATGAGAACAGAGAGGGCATAGCCTGGAAGCCTTTTGCGATACAGACTGGCCCTCCTCTTATCGATTTCCAGCCAATCAGGCACTGCGTTCTAACTGCTGGTCCGTCCCCCAGTTGAACGCAGCCCCACGATGACGTAAAATACAGGCCGCCGCTGGCAGAACGGTAACGGAGCGAGCAGGAGGACGTTAAATTCCAGCTGAAACAGCATGTCGAGAGTATTCAAGTTCTTTATTTGTTTATTTATTACAAACAGGGGCATTGCAGGCAATGACATTTTTGTGTTTCGAGCTCAGACTCAACAATGTTTAAAAGATAGGAGTGTATCACCTTGTTTGTAGAGCTATATCTATATTCTATATTATAGCTATGGAGACAATACTATGGTCATTTGACAGTAACTTCTGTCCAAGATGCAAAAAAGAATAAATGTTTTCATGAATACGTTTGCGCGTTATCCCGTAGTGAATATAAGTATAGTTTCGGAGTGATCAGGGCTAATTCCTGGGAGGCTGAGTTATAGGGCGCAAGTGAATTCTACTAAAAGCATTGGCGTTTCATCCCTGGACACGCTACTATTTCCAAATCAAATGTATATAATAGGTATTATGTTTCCTCATGAATGCATGAAAGGAGGGGGGGGGGGGGGGGTCATTTCTGATGCTTTGATTGCCAGTAACGGCATTCGTTGTGAACACTACACACGCTGATCAGCTGGATCGGTATGAGAACATTGTAGGATCAAGCTGGAATTGACGTCAGATAGTCCTTACCTTTGACTGGGGCTATTACAAAAAGAATATATTGGAATTATCTGGTCCATCTGTTGTCCATCTGGTCCACGACATAATCCGGCACACACATGCATTGCGTGTCCCGGACACTTTTCAATGCGACCGAGTGAACCTCTAGGCTTCCCTGTACTAAAAAACTGCGCCCGGAGAGGTTTAAACCTAACACGCGGTCTGGAACAGGGTTTACTGCACTCTCGATACTGCCACCTGGGAGGATCTGGCCGGTACTGCACCCTCAAGGTCCCAGTATGCCTTTTAATGGCAACATACAGGTCCGTGACATTGAATAGAATATTAAAATCTAAAAAAAGGAAAACGGACCAAATAATGTATATAGACGTGGTTGGCGTTCAATGGTTGTCGAGCAAACACGTATATAAACGTGCTTGGCGCAGATTGTGCTAAGGTGCAATGCAGGGTTGTGTGTTCAAGAGTTTATAAGTAAATTGGTTGAAATTGGTTTTGCAAGCATGCGTAAGCACACAACATTTATTTTACAGGAATAAAACACGATTGGATTTTGATATAAGACTATGAAGAAATACATTTTTGAAATGTATTTGTGTCATATATTGTTAAATAGGTGCACAATATGACCAGGGAGGTGATATTTAAAGCATCTCCGTTCAGCTAGGTAGAGAAACGTTAACATCAGTAGAGAAAACATAGCTGTACGTGCGATTATAGCAAACATAGACTCAATGACAATTAAACATGACTAGACTCCTTCTGTTACGCTGATTGGCTGAAGGAGTTCAAGTGTCAAGGCAAGTACAGCCGCCCACTGGAATGGGTCCAAGCGGGAGAGGAGTCAGCTTCAGTTCAGCAGCAGCCGATGAAATGGCTTCCATAGAAAAGAAAGAGTGGATGAGTCCATTGTAGTGCATGCTTAATTAGTTTAGGAAAGGGACCAGATGTGAGGATTGAAAAGAGAGAATATCTTGTGTGTGTGCAGAGAGAGATAGAGAGAGAGAGAGAGAGAGAGAGAGAGAGAGAGAGATAGAGAGAGAGAGAGAGAGAGAGAGAGAGAGAGAGATAGAGAGAGAGAGAGAGAGAGAGAGAGAGAGAGAGAGAGAGAGAGAGAGAGAGAGAGAAGAAATATGGTACATTTGAAACACAAGATATAGAGGGTGGATGAGAGGGAAGCACAAAGCAAGCTCGGTGCCACAAAAACGCAGCTTCTTCTCCAAGCATCCACCTCACGTTTACTCCAACCCTGCCCCTCCTCTCCTATCCAAACAGACCCCCCCCCCCCCCCCCCCGCACCAACACACAGTATTCTCAGATAACCGTTTGCAGCGGGCTTGCATCATGCCTCCCCTGCAGATAGGGACCGCGCATGCATTAACCTGAGGGTCTCTCCGCCAGGCCCTCCCTCACGGCCAGCGGGGGAGAGGCTCAATGCGAGTGCCGAGCGGCCTCAAACCGGCCTCAAGACGGATGGGAAGAGCGCGGCTAATTGGCAAATGAGGGGTTCTGCGACGCCCTGGTAAATGAGTCGGAACTATTGAATAGAACAATTGTAATGGTAATTGGTGTTACAGCGGGCTCCTCTCTGTGTCGGTGTGGGCGATGGTTTGACCTTGTGTTCTCACTCTGCGATGTGAACAACCGGTAGCTGGAAGAGGAAGCGTGGAGGAAGACGCGTTGACCGCGGTCATCAATATTTCAACGATTTGTTGGTGATGTTGGCCTCGGGTGAACTTTTTGGCAGAAATGTATCCCTTCGGCAGCCAAGTCTCCATGCCAGAGCCACACCGCGGGCAGAACACTGGTTGGTGATTGAAAATGATCATTAGGAGCGGTAGCACAACAACGGGTATGATTTATTCATACCGTGGTTATCTTTATGCGTTTAAGTGCCATAGACGGACAGACGGACACTGCGGGGGCCATAGTGAATCCTGTATTGTTGTTGATATACCTATTAATTAAAGAAATATATTGTGCTGTCAAACTCATAAACACAGTTTATGTTTGCAGGTAAAGTATTTGATGTTCACTATTAAAGATTACATGAAACTCGTGTTAAAAAATGCTTATTTTTTTTGCAACAAGATTATTTTCAACACCATTGTGTAGCTAAAGCAGGGTTGTGCTTATGGGTGAATCTCTTAGTTACAACATTGTGTAGCTAAGCAGGGTTGTGCTTATGGGTGAATCTCTTAGTTACATTAACATTATGTAGCTAAGAAATCGCATCACGATCTCACTTCACTATAGTATCTGTGTAGACAGACGTCACGTCAGTCAGGTGCCCGACTGACGTGATGTCTGTGAGTCAAGTTTATATGCGGCTGCAGTTTAAATGGAATAAGCGCTTAATTTAGCATCGCCCCCGTAACAACTGCTTGTCAACCACCGGTCACTTGAATGGTGCCATGTCATGTGACAAAAAACCAGAGAGCTAACTTTATGCTAGCATTAAAATCTATTGCCATTCCCTAATGCACATGTTGTTGACCCCCCTTAACCTGCCTAGTCTTGTTCTTACTAAGAAGTAAATTAAAAACACTTGTGGTGATTTAGGACTCCGGTCACAACTGTATCATTGGATGTGGTGCATCACCACCAGGTGCACCGTTATGCTTTCTAACACCAACTTAGGCACTCGATTTCGGCATGAGCTCTAACGCGCGGACCGGCTCCCTTACCACAATCCGGACACCCAAGACAGCCCTTACAACTGGGCATGTCCCCCTAACCCTAACCCTAACCCTAACCCTAACCCTAACCCTAACCAGGCGCTCCAAGTGTCCCTTTGTGCCCAAACTTAAGCACTCTCCCGGGCCTCGCAAGTTAAAGGAGCTCCCCCCGGCCTCCAGCGAGACCGGAGAACTGGCGCCCTAAATCGAAATCAGACTAAGTGTTGAGCTCCAGGCTCTCCACTCGTCCAGGCTACACCAAACGCAGACGTCCCAGTGCCTAAACTCTCTAGGGCAGCACTGCTGCCAGACGGCGATGCTGCGGTTGAAGGACACCTGTGCCGGCAGAGGAGCGTCTCACTCCGTTTCGTGGCTGGAATGAAGTGTAGGCCGATTTCTGTAGCCTGGACAGCAGCGCTTGCCGGCTTCACCCCCCAGGGCACGGCTGGAGGCGTCTCTCTGAGTGCCCTTGGAGTTGT
>NC_140176.1:39042336-39088065 GCF_963971535.1 Notolepis coatsorum | reverse complement strand
AAAGAAATATATTGTGCTGTCAAACTCATAAACACAGTTTATGTTTGCAGGTAAAGTATTTGATGTTCACTATTAAAGATTACATGAAACTCGTGTTAAAAAATGCTTCTTTTTTTTGCAACAAGATTATTTTCAACACCATTGTGTAGCTAAAGCAGGGTTGTGCTTATGGGTGAATCTCTTAGTTACAACATTGTGTAGCTAAGCAGGGTTGTGCTTATGGGTGAATCTCTTAGTTACATTAACATTATGTAGCTAAGAAATCGCATCACGATCTCACTACACTATAGTATCTGTGTAGACAGACGTCACGTCAGCCAGGTGCCCGACTGACGTGATGTCTGTGAGTCAAGTTTATATGCGGCTGCAGTTTACATGGAATAAGCGCTTAATTTAGCATCGCCCCCGTAACAACTGCTTGTCAACCACCGGTCACTTGAATGGTGCCATGTCATGTGACAAAGAACCAGAGAGCTAACTTTATGCTAGCATTCACATCTATTGCCATTCCCTAATGCACATGTTGTTGACCCCCCTTAACCTGCCTAGTCTTGTTCTTACTTAGAAGTAAATTAAAAACACTTGTGGTGATTTAGGACACCGGTCACAGCTGTAGCATTGGATGTGGTGCATCACCACCAGGTGCACCGTTATGCTTTCTAAATAACCCTAACACCAACTTAGGCACTCGATTTCGGCATGAGCTCTAACGCGTGGACCGGCTCCCTTACCACAATCCGGACACCCAAGACAGCCCCTACAACTGGGCATGTCCCCCTAACCCTAACCCTAACCCTAACCAGGCGCTCCAGGTGTCCCTTTGTGCCCAAACTTAAGCACTCAACCGGGCCTCGCAAGTTAAAGGAGCTCCCCCCGGCCTCCAGCGAGACCGGAGGATTGGCCCCCTAAATCGAAATCAGACTAAGTGTTGAGCTCCAGGCTTTCCACTCGTCCAGGCTACCCCAAACGCAGACGTCCCAGTGGTTAAAATCTCTAGGGCAGCACTGCTGCCAGACGGCGATGCTGCGGTTGAAGGACACCTGTGCCGGCAGAGGAGCGTCTCACTCCGTTTCGTGGCTGGAATGAAGTGTAGGCCGATGCATTCTGTAGCCTGGACAGCAGCGCTTGCCGGCTTCGCCCCCCAGGGCACGGCTGGAGGCGTCTCTCTGAGTGCCCTTGGAGTTGTCCTATACTTTTGCATAACAGACATATTATATTATATATATTGAAGGCAAGGTTTTAGCCCACAATTTTCAAACAAGATGGTGTTGCAACAGGCATCGAGGGATCAAGAAATAATTGCAATAATGAAAGCTGTCATTTCCTTAAAAACACAAGTTCAATATAATAGCTAACCAAAGTTCCAGATAAATGATTTATTTAAGTACAGTGTATAAGGTATAAGCTGGCCAAAAATGCCAAAAATGTAAACAAAAATATATAATATATAACATTATATTACATATTAAAAATATTATATTATTATTTCTTTAAAAACACATGGTGGCGCTGGCACGTTATACCATTATTTAGGGAAAGCTTTGTGTGCATTGTGCTTTTTCTGCAGTTCAGCTGCTGACAAGAACCCTCCCTCTTGAAATGAGCCATTCAGAATTGCCGCCACAATCGCCGTAGAATGTGCGTGTGAATATGTCTTGATGAAAATGCACATGTAAAAGATGGCTGCCGCATGTAAATCTTCTCTTTCCTACCTAACATGGAACCACAAATATGCTTCCAACAACATTTTGAATGACAAGATTGCAACATTGCCGGAGCTTGAGTCATATTTGATGTGCAATGTCTAGTCTGAAAGTTGGATCTGAATTCCGTTCTTTAGCAAGCTAACAGCACTGTGACAAGACCTGCAAACCATTGACTAATAAAGTGGAAGAGATGAGACTTGAAGATAGATGGAGAGTAACCTCGTTCCCAGTTTAATCTCCTCTGTGAGATAAAGCCTGGTAAAGAACTACTGCCGAAAGTGTGTATGGGGTAGAATTTCCGGTGTAGGCCTATGTACTTCCCTGGAAGCTGCCTCCGAACGGACCAAACTTTTCCCGAATCCTGTCCGCAAACAAGCTAGAACGTCCCGGTCATGTAGTAAATTCTTCAGGCAAAGCCGTTTACACACTTTAGAAGGCATATCTTTACCAGCCTAGATGGAGAGAGAGAGAGAGAGAGAGAGAGAGAGAGAGAGAGAGAGAGAGAGAGAGAGAGAGAGAGAGAGAGAGAGAGAGAGAGAGAGGGACAGAGGACAGGAGTCCCTGAGAACACAGCACTGAGTGAGAGGAGGCAGGGCTATTTCCTGCAGGCAGTGGTGCGTGTGTCTGTCGGAACGGGAGAAAATGTAGCGTGTGGAAAATAAATTAAAACCCAGTTTCCTTGTAACCATGAGTTACAGATAACCCGATTACTCAAGCCTGCGCCTAATATGTAGATATCAGTACCTTATGAACCATTAATATATCCTAGAGGATATTGTGCAACCGAGAAACAATCAATCACCCTGGGTTTTCTCTGGAGGGAACACATTTTCCTAACGTTGCCAGGGTCAAGATGAGTCGGCTTTAGCAGCTGGCATGGGGCTGCGATTAGGCAGCCAGTGTATCGGCGAACGTAAGACCTCGTCTAAGGCGGGTTCAGCACATCTAAGCGCAAAGTCCAGGGGGGTAATCAAAGGCCTTTGAAGTGCGGATCGGAACTGTTAATTTTTTTCCGGCAACTCCGTCCATTAGCCCTTCGTCTCTCGTTTGGGAGAGGGCCGTCCCCCCGAATTACCGCCTAATACTTTCATCCTAAACTATCCCTTCTATGCCGTCGTTTTCCTTCTAATGAAGGGCGACTTCAATGGAGAACCGGGGCCGTTACTCTGCCAGAGTGGGATCCACAGTAAGCCGGGGGATGGAGGGTTTTGGATAGCCATGCGCATATACACACAATGGAGGTCTTCATATGCGCATACAGTACACACACATAAGCAGATGCTTCCATGCACGGGATGTAAATGTGTGTGCATGCATACACACACACACACACACACACACACACACACACACACACACACACACACACACACACACACACACACACACACACACACACACACACACACACACACACACACACACACAATATTAAACAGCAGTACCTGCCTAGCTCTGAAACTAGATCGATATTATATTGTAACTATTGCAATAGAATTGCTGTGCCAACAAACTCCTACTTTTCTACAAACAAGTTTGTTTGTGTGTGTGTGTGTATTCATAGTAGCCTAGTATCGGTACATGTCTATATGTGTGTGGTGTGTGTGTGTGTGTGTGTGTGTGTGTGTGTGTGTGTGTGTGTGTGTGGTGTGTGTGTGTGTGTGTGTGTGTGTGTGTGTGTGTGTGTGTGTGTGTGTGCGTGTGCGTGTGTGTGTGTGTGTGTCCACATGCATTCATGTGTGTGTGTGTGCATACAGTAATATGTTTCTTTTCTCCAGGCGATTGTTGTAGGTGGTGTTTGGAATCCCGGGAGTGTAGGTGACCTCAGACCTCTGCTTTGACAGCCTTGGCTCGATGTAAACACAAAAGAAAATAAGTTGGAACACATAATGTTGTTACGATAAAATAATACAGGGGCAGAGCAGATCAATATGGGAGAAAAGTCTGTGTAGAAATACTCCCACAAATAATCAACTCAGAAGGTGAATAATTTTTTTCTTAGACTGGTGGAAAGTGATTTTCTTTTCAGAAAACTTCTGTGTTTGCGTGTATTAAATACTTATTGAAAGAAGGCTTTTCTAAAGGCGCTTAGCTTTATCTGATAGTGTACCATGATGAGAGATAGGAAAGCTCACAGGTGATGGCAATACTGTATACTTTGCTGAAATAGTTCACGTAAACAACTTAACTTAACTTTTTCAATTTTGTTCTAACGAAGATCCGCTACAAATATATGAGACATTTCTGACAGCACAATAATGATGTAACTAAGAGATTCTCCGGGATACATGTTTTTAATGGATACAGAAATAATAATATAATAATAATAATAATAATAATAATAATAATAATAATAATAATAATAATAATAATAATAATAATAATAATAATAATAATAATAATAATAATAATAATATAATAATAATAATAATAATAATAATAATAATAATAATAATAAATATAACTGAAAGCAGGGATGTGGGGGCCAATCATAGGCATAACTTGGTGTACAGATTATGTGTACCAAGTTGCATGCAGATTGGTGAAACTATGTAGGAGTAGCATTTTAAGGGTTTTTCACAGGAAAATTACGTCATTGAGGGCGTGAATTTGGCTTGAGCCAAGGAATTCAACGGGACCTAGCTTTTCAAAAACGGATGAAGTTGTGCAAAGGGCGTAATAGTAATGAATCACTACATGGACGGGTGAGATTCGAACTCTGGACCTACTGTTTTGGAGCTTGACATGCTGCCAACTTTTGTCTGTGCCTGCACATATACTATGTATATGAGTTGTGAAAACTGGAATATGGATGGCAGTTTACAATGCAGCTCTCCCCACTCTAAAATCTGTGAAACCAAAAGTGTACCTTGCATGCTGCAATCCAAGAATAAGAATAATAATTAAACCATCGGGTGTTTTGATCTCTGCATGAGGGAATCCATTGCTACAATAATTTCTCGTGACTCGACTTGGACTTGAGCACTGATGACTCGAAATTAGACGTGGACTCGAGCATTGACTGCATTCGGACTCAGAATGTGCAGACCCTCGAGGACTCAGACTTGTTAATTGATAAATACAGTTATTATCATGTATTTATTTTTGTAATAGGCCCTAATCATTTGGCATACAATATTGATGGCTAGTGCATATGTTTAGCTATTGTGTCACAAAGTAAATAAACTCCCTTTAAAATGGTGACTCTTTGACTGCCAGAGTGGAGTGGACTCGAAAACTGGGCATTCGAGATTCGACTCAGACGTGAGATTTAGTCACTCGACTACAACACTGCTGGAGTAAAGCTCCCGTCACGGCTTCACTGTTGCTGTGTTTCAGCCAAACAGTCTTTTGGTTGGGCTTTACGTAACCGGTCAAAAACTATTGTTTTTTGCGTGGCGAGGAGATCTGGGGAGCGAGGGAAACCTCACAAGTCTATTCCAATGGCAACGATGGAGAGGAGAGGGACAAGGATTAAGAGAGGAGAGTGAAGAGAATGGGATGTAGAGGAGAGGGTGTAGAGGAGAGGAGTAGGAACAGAGGAAAGGAGAGTGAGGAGAGGAGAGGAGTAAGAACAGAGGGTAGGAGATTGAAGAGGATGTGGAGGGTGGAAATGAGAGGCGTAGGAACAGAGGAAAGGAGAGTGGGAGAGGAGAGGAGTAAGAACAGATGAGAGGAGATTGAAGAGGATGTGGAGGGTGGAAAGGAGAGGCGTAGGAACAGAGGAAAGGAGAGTGAGGAGAGGAGAGGAGTAAGAACAGAGGAGATGAGAGTGAGGATAGGTGGATGAACAGAGAGGGAAGAGGAGGAGGAACAGAGATGAGAGGAGGGGAAGCAGAGGAGCTGAGGGTGAGGAGAGGGAAGAGGAGGAGGAACAGATGAGGTGGAAAGGAACATAGGAGGGGACACGGAAAGGGAAGGTCAGGGAAAATAGGAGGATGAGAGAGAAGATATGAAGAGGAGCTGATAGAAGAGTACAGGTTATGAAAAGGGGGGAGAGGAGAGGTGAGGAGAGGAAGAAATCAGAGGAGGAGGAAAGGTGATAGCAGGAGATAAGGAGCAGGGTAGACAGGAGAGAAGAATCATTTTATAGCCTACTTTGCTTCATTCATTGCTATGTTCTCATGTTAACCTTGCAGTTCTCTCTCCCTCTCTCTGTCTTTTTCTGTTTCTCGCTCTCTACTCTCTCTCTCTCTCTTTCTGTTTCTCTCTCTCCCTCTGGCCTCATGTATCAGTGTAAGAGTGTGGGGGTGTGCATACATTATGCATTATCCTGCTGTGAAATGAGAGAGGACAGAGAGAGAAACATTGATAGGGACTGAGAGAGAGACAGAGATGATGGAGAGATGATGGAGAGAGACAGAGACAGAGACAGAGAAAGAGACAATAAGAAAGTGACCCAGACACACTCCATAACAAACATCCAGACATCCAATGAAATACAACCACCATAAAGACTGTCAATCACACATATTTCTGTACTATACTGATCTATGTTTGATTGTTTTGCAATGCAAACGTATGTTTCCCATGTCAATAAAGCCCCATTTTTTATCCACTTTTTCTCCACCTATTTTTTTGTATTTTCCTCCCATCCCAATTAGTCATTATGCCAATTCCCCCTCCCCTTCCTGGCCGTTGCACGCATGTGCCCCCACTGGTCAGTTTAGGGAGCCCTGAAGTCTATCACATGCTTCCTCCGATACATAGGAGACAGCCAGCAGCCTCTTTTCACCTGGCAGCGAGGACTCTCATTGGTGAAGTGTAACGCATGGGAGGTCACACTACCTTCACCATTTCCCTCCCTCGCTGTGCAGGCGCCCTGACTGACCTGTAGGAGTTGCTGTTTACAACGACCAGATTACCACCCACCGGCTTCCCTCCCGCTGACTCTGCCAATTGAGTCAGTACGACGACCGGAGGCACTGCTGACAGCCGGATTCGATACCAGTGTCTCTGCAGTGGTAGACAGACGCTTAGTCCGCTGTGCTACCCGGCCGCCTAATAAAGCCCCATTTGAGAGAAAGAGAGAGAGAGAGAGAGAGAGAGAGAGAGAGAGGAGAGAGAGAGAGAGAGAGGAGAGAGAGAGAGAGAGAGAGAGCGAGAGAGAGAGAGATATGACATAGAGATAGATGGGATATAGAGAGTGAGAAGCGATGTCCTGTCTTTAGAAACATGATTACAAATCTCCCTGCAAAACAGTTTTAACTGATTTTAATCTGTACTTTTTCTAGTTCAGTTCAGTTCAGTTATTTTTTTTTATTTCTAGTGCTTCTATCTTACCAGAGAGAGAGAGAGAGAGAGAGAGAGAGAGAGAGAGAGGAGAGAGAGAGAGAGAGAGAGAGAGAGAGAGAGAGAGAGAGAGAGAGAGAGAGAGAGAGAGAGAGAGAGAGAGAGAGAGAGAGAGAGAGAGAGAGAGAGAGAGAGAGAGAGAGAGAGAGAGAGAGAGAGAAAACATATTTGAAGCACAATATAGAGACGGTGGATAAGAGGGAAGCACAAGGCAAGCTCGGTGCCACAAAAAATGAGAGAAATGACAGACAGAAAGCTGCAAACGAAGGAGACAGGGAATGATCCCAGTAATATGAGAGAGAGGGAAGGAGGGAGGGCTAGAGAGAGATATGCATGTGGATGAGAGAGATGGGGATGAGAGAGAGAAGAGAGAGAGAGAGAGAGAGAGAGAGAGAGAGAGAGAGAGAGAGAGAGAGAGAGAGAGAGAGAGAGAGAGAGAGAAGAGAGAGAGAGAGAGAGAGAGAGAGAGAGATAGAGACACGCTAGCTGTCACATCTGCTTTGGGCGGAGAGGTGGGGCACCTTGGCAGCGTGGATTCAGATGGTCAATGATTGATGTTTGCCGTCGAGTGTTGATTCTGTTGAACGTTAGTCTGCACGGCCTCAGATGTGTTTTCTTTCTCTTTTAAATGGAGAACATTAGTTGCTCGGATGGACAGACATCACAGATAAAAAGGAGGAGAAGAAGAAGACAAAGAGAGGGCCAGTGTGTTAATCCATTCTCAAAAGAGTTAAGTCAATAGATCCAACACTGTGTGTGTGTGTGTGTGTGTGTGTGTGTGTGTGTGTGTGTGTGTGTGTGTGTGTGTGTGTGTGTTGTGTGTGTGTGTGTGTGTGTGTGTGTGTGTGTGTGTGTGTGTGTGTGTGTGTGTGTGTGTGTGTGTGTGTGTGTGTGTGTGTGTGTGTGTGTGTGTGTGTGTGTGTGTGTGACTCCCCTTGGAGGCAGGACTTTGACTATACTGATTGTATGTTACAATAATACTGTATATACCGTATATATAAATGTATTCTTACCATATAAATATATATCCACATCTGTACATACCTGCATACAATCATTTTTGCATATATGTAGATACTATTTCTATATCTGTACGTACCTTACCTACTCATACTAGTCATGCTGCCGGCCAGAATGACTACTACCATAGTGTCTTTACACCTGTATCACTGTACATATTAATGCTACAACTCTGTACATACATCTGATTAGCAATATTACTCAGTAGTACTCATTTATATATTTTATACCCAATTTGCTTGGATGCCAAACTTATTTCTGTTGTACTGTATACACATTTAAATATAATATAATAATAATAATAATATAATATAATATAATATAATATAATATAATATAATATAATATACTATAATATAATATAATATATAATATAATATAATATACTTTGTGCAGACGTGTGCATTGGCGTTCCTCCGCTGAAATCTGAGTTGCATGTTCATGCAAATGAAGGGAATGTGTGAAACGGCATGTGTGATGTCAGTAACGTTGAACCTATCATGGTCGATATGTGTGGTGACTTGATACCTTTAGCTTCATACACAGAAAGCTGAGTAGGTAGTGACATGAGAATACAAGCTGCCAGATTCCTGGTAAATATCAATGGGTTTGTGTTGCCGATTAGCATATTCATGGTTCTTGAATCCTCAATGAGGGTAAAGGTGTAGAAATGGTGCTAAGCCCTCCTCAGTCGTTTATTGAACATTTTGTTGGGAAAACCATATTTATTCAAATTGGTATTCATTATGAACATGTTGTAAGGTTTTAAACACATCAGAGGTGGGGGCTTTTTATATAGATAATACAAATACATTGCAGCAACCTCAAGTTCAAGTTCAAGTTCTTTAATAGTTGTCATACAGAAGTACAGAATACTTTCATACAAATGCTTCTTACTGGTTACGCTCCAGAGACTGTGCTAGACAAGATAGTATCAAATAACATAATAACATAATATAGCATGAATTTAGAAGAAGAAAATGAGGTCACAGTGTTAGGTATAGACATATGTACAATGTTCTGAGTTACCATATAATATACAATACACAATACTATGCAGTGTACTAATGTACAGTACTATCTAGTGCAAAGCAGAAATGGGATGAGGTACAATTTTAGGTACAATTTACAGTAAGGTGTACGAGTTGTAGTGCAATCCTTCATCCATAAATATAAAGTGTGGGGAGTGGGTGCTACAGTGTGTTGTTTAAAGTGGGTGTGTGCTATAAGTGTGTGGAGTGGGTGCTACAGTGTGTTTGTTTAAAGTGAGTGTGTGCGTGTGTGTGTGTGCTATGTGCGTTTGGTGGTTGTTGTTGTGTAGTGTTCATTCATTGTTCGTTTAGCAGCCTGATGGCCTGGGGATAGAAGCTTCTTCTGAGTCTTTCTGTGCTCGCCTTGAGACTCCTGTATCGCTTGCCTGACCGCAGCAGTTCAAAGAGGCAGTTGTTCGGGTGACTGGAGTCTTTAATGATTCTCTTAGCCTTGCCCTTGCAACGCTTGTAGTAAATGTTCTGGAGGGTGGGGAGCCCCCCTCCAATTGTGCGTTCGGCTGAACGTGTCACTCTTTGTAGTCTGCTTTGGTCTTGTGCAGTGCTATTCCCAAACCAGGAGGTGATGTTGCCGTCAAGATGCTCTCTATTGTACATGAGTAGAAGTTCTTAAGGATCTTCTGGCTGACTTGGAACTTCCTTAGGCGCCTGAGGAAGTAGAGGCGTTGTCGTGCCTTCTTCACAACACTGTTAATGTGTGTGGTCCATGTCAAGTCCTCGGATATGTAGGCTCCGAGGTACTTAAAGCTGTTGACTCTCTCAACCGGTGCCCCGTCGATGCTGAGGGGGCTGTAGTCCTTGACCCCCGACCTCCTGAAGTCCACAATCATCTCCTTTGTTTTGCTGACGTTCAGGGGAGGCTGTTTTCCTGGCACCATCCCGCCAGGACCTTGACCTCTTCCAGGTAGGCCCTCTCGTCGTTGGCAGAGATCAGGCCCACCACCACTGTGTCGTCAGCAAATTTGACGATTGTCATCCATACAAGTGTATTAGATTAGATTAGATTAGATTTGATTCAGATTTATGGTCATCATACAGCAAGTACAGCACAACCAGTGCAAAGGTAAGACTAAAGTGCATATAAGTGATTAACTGGGATATATAATACAGACATCTGTACATACATCAGAATAATATTTTACTCAGTAGCTTTGTTATATAATATAACAAAGCTACTGAGTAAATATATTATTCTGATGTATGTACAGATGTCTGTATTATTATGTACAGTGATACACGTTTAAATACATTATGGTAGTAAGCCATGCTGTAATAGTAATATACAATGTTTTATACTAGTGTTACAAAGGGTCAGATTAAACCGAATATATATATTTATTGCCTGAGATCCCATGTATAATATTTGTATATCGTTTGATATCCCTTGTGTATTCTTTGTACATATACACTGAATATCCCTTTAGTCTACAGGACAGACCATAATATTCGTTCTCCTATTGGAAGCGATCCCCTAGGCGCCAGTGACTTACCCCTAGAGCTGACTTGAAAGCTACCGACACGAACATGTCCCAGCTAGCCCCGGTTCCGCGTAGGAATACGGCTACCGAAATACGAATGGTACTATTTGTTCACCGTGCACATAAATAGGGCGCAAGAAATGTAGAACTCCTCTTAGTCCCTTGTCCCGTTCAGTCTCGTTCAGTTCCAGTTATCCAAGTGACGTCTCTCCCCACTACGCAACGTGGGCAGAGTAGGGCTCGCATCGCCCCAAGATAGAGTCTCGTGTTATCCTAATACGTTTGTTTAACGTATCGTTCGCTATTTATTAGTAAACCTTCATTACGAGTCAAAGACCACGTGAAGTGGGTAATTGTGCGTCTACATAGAGCATTTATTGCCGCGTACTAATAGGATAGTAACGTCAAGTTCAACCGTGCACTACCGCGCACCGGAGGATACCTACACCGGACCAGCAGAGCCACTTTCCGGCAAGGATTATTATTCTTCATTGCTTTGACCAAGCTGCTGGAGCAGAGAACCGCCTACCCCACTGCTACTGTGGGATCTACACCTGCCCGTGAGACCATCACTCGAGCCCGTCTCTGTCGTACCAGAGGCTCCACGGCTTTCACCTACGCGGCGCGCACCCTGGGACCAGGCTGCCTTTCCCCGCTGCTCCAGGGAGTAAGATCGCCTCCGTGGACCATTGACTTTCATAGAGCATTGCCTCCCCCTGCTGGCTTACAACCGGTAGTACACCCCCCCTCCCCAGAATACCAGATCTAATTCCTAACATTCCATATTGATTTACTTACGTACATTCTTTGCCTTATAAGCGCACCAAAGTAATGTAATATAATATTCTTTATGTAATAAATATTCTAAACGAGTATTTGTGTGGAAACCGTTTCATTGTGGAAGTGTTGTCATCTAATATACTTGCGTACAGTAAGGCCAGTAATGTACATACACGGTAGTAGTTTAATGATACTAATACTTGATTAATACAGTCAGGGAATTGTACCCCTCAGTTACAACTAGGGTATAAAATAATATATAAATTAGTACGACTGAGTGTAGTGCTAATCAGATGTATGTACAGAGTTATAGTATTAATATGTACAGTCATGTCAGGAATGGAGATAGGTGAGTTCCAATGGGTGAAGGCAATCACAGGGACGGAGAGTGTTTACTCTTGAACAGGTTCGACTTTAATAGTAAGAACACAAGAGTAATTTCTAAGAGAGATAAATGCTAAATAGCACAGGCAGGAAATAAGGTAAATAGGAGCTTATTGGAGGTCCAGAGTTGAACCGTCCGCGTTTTCCCCGAACGCAATTAGTGAAGACCTGACAATGAACAAGCAGAAGACAGGTACGTTACATAGACACCAAATACCAACATTCCACACACACCCCTGTGACAGCCAATCAGGAACCACCCCTAAGTGACAGCACTAATTGACAGGGAAAGGACATGTGACAAGCCCAGTGACATATGCCAGGAATGTGGGTGGTCACCGACCTCAGTCGGTGTCCAGAACGTAACAGTACCCTCCCCCGACGAACGGCACCAGACTTTCACCTAGGGGCCTCGGGATTCAGCCGCCGGAAATCAACGATCAGGCTGGGATCTAAAATATCCCTTTGAGGCACCCAAGAACGCTCTTCTATCCCGTACCCCTCCCAATCCACCAAGAACTGAAACCCCCTACCCCTCCGACTACAACCCAGTATCCTCCGCACCGTGTAAATGGGTTGACCACCAATAAACCGGGGCGGAGGAACCACAGGCAGTGGCGGGGCCAAGGGCGATGAGAGGAATGGCTTCAACAGGGACACATGAAACGTCGGATGAACCCTCATAGAGCTCGGAAGTCGTAGCTTGTAAGCCACTGGATTAACCCGATGAATCACTTTAAATGGTCCTATAAAGCGAGGAGCCAGCTTCTTGGATTCCACCCGGAGAGGGAGATCCCGGGTGGAAAGCCAAACCCGCTGCCCTGGACGGTAAACTGGAGCCGGAGGACGCTTACGGTTAGCTTGCCGTTGGGTACTAACCGAAACCTTCTGTAGCGCCTTCCGAACCTGTTTCCACGTCATGCGACAGCGAGCCACATGTGCCTGGGCCGAGGGCACCTCCGCCTCCTGCTCCTGCTCGGGAAACAGAGGAGGTTGAAAACCATACTGGCACTGAAAGGGAGACATACCGGTAGAAGAGGAGAGAAGGGTATTATGCGCATACTCAGCCCAAGCCAACCTCCTACTCCACGTTGCCGGACTACCGGCAACGTAACATCTCAAGACCCCCTCCAAATCCTGGTTGACCCGCTCCGTCTGCCCGTTCGACTGCGGATGGAACCCAGACGACAGACTGACAGAGGCGCAGAGGCCGGCGGCAAACGCCTTCCAGAACCTGGAGGCGAACTGAGGACCCCGGTCCGACACGATATCCACTGGCAGCCCGTGGACCCGAAAGACATGCTGTATAACTAAATCAGCAGTCTCCCGGGCCGATGGATGCTTGAGGAGAGGGACAAAGTGAGCCGCCTTAGAGAACCGATCCACCACCACCAAAATGGTGGTGAACCCGTCCGAAAGGGGAAGACCAGAAATAAAGTCCAGAGATATGTGCGACCAGGGTCGTTTAGGAATAGGAAGTGGTCGGAGGAGACCCGCCGGTGCCCGTCGAGAGGTCTTACTACGTGCGCACACCGGACAGGCCACCACAAAGGACCGCGTATCCCCCTCCACTGTCGGCCACCAGAACCTCCTACGGATAAATTCCAGGGTCCTGGTTGCCCCTGGGTGGCTGGTGAGGGATGACGCATGTGCCCACTGTAGCAAGCATGAGCGCGCCGCCTTGGGAACATACGACCGTCCCGGAGGACCCCCACCCGGATCGGGCTCCCGCGTTAGCGCCGACCTTACCACCCTCTCTATGCCCCAAGACACGGGTGCCAAAATCAAGGCCGGTGGAATAATGGGATGGGGCTGCTCCTCCCGACCAGGAAGATCAAACTGGCGCGACAAAGCGTCAGGTTTGCTATTCTTGGAGCCGGGTCTATAGGAGATGGTAAATCGAAATCGTGTGAAGAACAACGTCCACCTGGCCTGGCGAGTGTTAAGGCATTTAGCCCCTTGGATGTAAGCCAAGTTCTTATGATCAGTCCAAACAATGAAAGGATGTGTCGCCCCCTCTAACCAATGTCTCCACTCCTCCAGTGCCAATTTGATCGCCAATAACTCCCGATTACCCACGTCGTAATTACGCTCGGCTGGTGACAGTCAGCGAGAGAAAAAAGCACACGGGTGCACTTTCCCATCCTTTAAGCATCTCTGAGAGAGCACCCCCCCCACCGCGATGTCAGAGGCATCCACCTCCACAATGAACGGAACCTCTGCGTCATGGCGGATCAATACAGGAGCGGATGTAAATCGACGTTTAATATCGCAGAAGGCCGACTCTGCCCTAGGCGACCATTCAAAGCCAGGGAGAGAGGACTTAGTGAGAGCTGTTAATGGATTGGCAACGGCACTAAAGTTGCGAATAAAGCGACTGTAAAAATTTGCAAAGCCCAAAAACCGTTGTAACCCCTTGAGCGACGAAGGCCGTGGCCAGTCCAAAACTGCACTCACCTTGGCTGGATCCATGCGCAGATCGCCCTTTGTCAAGACAAAGCCCAGGAAGGACACGGTGTCAGTGTGAAACACACACTTCTCAGCCTTAACAAATAGTTGATGCTTGAGGAGACGGTCTAGCACCTCCCGAACGAGCAGTTGGTGTTGCACCATATTGCGAGAAAAAATCAGAATATCATCTAAGTAAACAAACACCGACACCCCAATCAAGTCTCGCAGCACGTCGTTAACTAGGGCTTGGAAAACTGCCGGAGCATTAGCCAAACCAAAGGGCATGACCAAATACTCATAGTGGCCATTGGGTGTGTTAAATGCAGTCTTCCACTCGTCTCCTTCTCTAATCCTGACCAGATTGTATGCATTACGTAAGTCAAGTTTAGAAAAGACCTGTGCCCCCTGTAAGCACTCAAAGGCCATGTCCATGAGAGGTAAAGGATATCGGTTCTTGATGGAAACGTCAATCAATCCCCTATAATCAATGCACGGGCGCTGATCCCCATCTTTCTTATCAACAAAGAAGAAGCCAGCGCCGGCAGGGGAAGTGGACGGGCGTATGTGCCCCGCAAGCAATGCCCCCTCTATGTAGGTGTTCATGGCCAAGGTTTCGGGCGTGAGAGAGAGAACATTTGCCCGCGAGGCGGGGAGGTACCGGGTAGAAGATTAATGGGACAGTCGTATGATCTATGAGGCGGAAGTGCTTTAGCACGCGTTTTGCTAAAAACGTCCACCAGGTCCCAATAGATCTCAGGCACCCCTATCAAATTGGGATTAGAGGGTAGATCAGAATCTGCCACGCTCCCCACTACCCTGGAGAAAGAGGGAGGAGACAAAAGGGAAGAGGGGGGGAAGACAAGGGTTTGGGAAAACTCCCGCTGACGATCGACTTGATGTCGGCCGCCGTTGAGAGTTCGCCCGTGCTCCAATTAATAATATGAACACGTGACGACAACCAGGGATGACCCAACACCATGACAGAATAGGGGGAAAAGATGACAAAAAATTTAACCCATTCCCACTCCCCACCCGCCACCCGGATGTGTAATGGAACCGTGCGCTGGGTGACGCTCCCACTGCCCAGGGGCCGACCGTCCAGGGCGTAAACCGGTAAGGGAACCCCTAAATCCTCCACTGGGGTTCCCCACTCCTTCACCAATCCCACGTGAATAAAATTGCCCGCCGCCCCTGAGTCAATGAGAGCCTTAGTTCCCCTAATGTCACCCCCACAGTTGATCGCCACCTCAAAAGATTTACGTGAATCAGTGGGCTTGGCAGGAATGAGCCCACCTGTTGGCGCTTTCTCGAAGCCTGACGGCGCACCTTCTATTCCCGACTGGCGGCGAGCTGATACAGCCTGGACCCGACAGCTGCCGAAGCGGTGACCGGTGCGACCGCACCGGAAACAGCGTCGCTCTTTGATGAAGCGCTGCCTCTCGTCGTCCGAGAGCGACACCGCTCCAAGCTGCATGGATTCATCACCCAGTGGCCCACTCGTATAATGCATGGATGTATCAACACCAGGAGAAGAAGGAAAACATACCTGGGTGTTGTTGACACGCTCCTTATCCCTCTCCTGGTGCCGATTGTCCATCTTGATGGCGGTGTTGATCAGCACTTCCAGCTGCTCGGGGATCTCACGCGCAGAGAGCGCATCTCGCATCCGCGCTGAGAGTCCCCTGACGAACAGAACCACGCAGACGTTCTCCGACCAAGCTGTCTCCCGAGCCAAGATCCGAAAATTGATAGCGTAAGCTGCGACCGTGCGGAGGCCCTGCCGGCAGTCCCGGTACCCGGGAAGTATCGAATACTCTTCTCAACTCCCGGGTAAAGGCGTCCAGACTGTCGCAGATTATCGCTCCCGCCTCTAATTCCGCCGTAGCCCAGGAGAGAGCTTGACCGGTGAGTAGCGTGATAATATACGCTACCTGTGCTATCTCCGATGGAAATGATCGTGGTTGCAGCCGGAAAACGAGTAGACACTGGGTGATGAATTCCCGACATCCATCCGGTGATCCATCATAGCGAGCGGGCGCCTGCAGTCGTGGCTCGTGGGACCGTTCCTGGACCCCGAACACCCCCCGACTCTCCTCTGCGTGGACCGCTGCTTCTCCCGTCGCCGACTGAACTCCAGCCACTCCTTCTTGGGCTTGTCGGGCTGTGGCCAACGCCGACTGCGCCACCGCTTGGGATGAGCTGACGATCCCGTTGAGTCGGACTAACTCGGCGCTGACCAGCTGTTGATGTTCTTCCATCCGCTCCTGGGCCGCCCTCTGCGCCTGGAGCATCTGCATGATTGCCTCCATGGAACTCTGATGGTCAGTTCTTCTGTCAGGAATGGAGGTAGGTGAGTTCCAATGGGTGAAGGCAATCACAGAGACGGAGAGTGTTTACTCTTGAACAGGTTCGACTTTAATAGTAAGAACACAAGAGTAATTTCTAAGAGAGATAAATGCTAAATAGCACAGGCAGGAAATAAGGTAAATAGGAGCTTATTGGAGGTCCAGAGTTGAACCGTCCGCGTTTTCCCCGAACGCAATTAGTGAATACCTGACAATGAACAAGCAGAAGACAGGTAGGTTACATAGACACCAAATACCAACATTCCACACACACCCCCGTGACAGCCAATCAGGAACCACCCCTAAGTGACAGCACTAATTGACAGGGAAAGGACAGGTGTCCAGAACGTAACAGTCATACATGTATAAAGACAAAAATGTATGTGTAAAATGGTAATACGTCATACAGCAGCGTAACTATTATGAGGTAGGTAATATACAGTGTATATACAGCAATACACAGTGTGACAAGTGATTCAATTAAATATATATAACAAAGCTACTGAGTAAATATAATATGTATTATTATGTACGGTGATAAAAATAAAAATACACTATGCTAGTAAGCCACACTGACCAGTGGTATAACCAATACGAGTAAGCATGGGATGTATACAGATTAGTATACAGTGTGTACAGTGCACAGAGTGGGTATCTATGCCATTCTGTAAATGATTTGATTGCTAGAGACCGAGCCAGGTGTGTACAGGAGATTCTTCACACCTAGCGGTCATGCATTATTGAGAGGCCAGCTGTATCTGTGAAAAGCACATACAGTACCATGCCAGGAGCGAACACAGGCGTGAATCACGCAAGCTGCGGCTTGATTGACTGAAACCCAATATGTGTGATGCAGAGGCAGCACGGCCCTGTATTGATAAGACGGTGGATATATATACAGCTCAGGCTGAAACCCCTCGATCTGGAATCGATACCCTATTAAACACTCTCTCAGGGATCAACGAGAGAGGAAATAGCCATTCTCTCTCTCTCTCTCTCTCTCTCTCTCTCTCTCTCTCTCTCTCTCTCTCTCTCACCCTCTCTCTCTCTCCTGTATCTCCCTGCTCTCTCTCTGTCTCCCCTGTTTTCGCTCTCTCTCCTCAGTCTCTCCCTGTTCTGCCTCCCTCTGTCCATCTCTCTATCTTCTTTCTCTCTCTCTCTCTCTCTCTCTCTATCTCTCTCTCTCTCTCTCTCTCTCTCTCTCTCTCTCTCTCTCTCTCTCTCTCTCTCTCTATCCTGACCTCAATGTGTCCTTAGTGATCTGTGTGTTCTCTGGAGTGCATGCAGGGGGACATTATGCTGCTTCATTCATTAACAACCTTTTCAACATTTATTTGGCCACATCCTGAATTCATGAATACTGAGAAGCAACAGATTGGAAGGCAGTGTGTGCGTGTGTGTGTGTGTGTGCGTGTGTGTGTGTGTGTGTGTGTGTGTGTGTGTGTGTGTGTGTGTGTGTGTGTGCATTTGTTTGCAAGCATGTTTGTGTGTCAAATTGTATGTGTGTGTCTGTTTGTGTATATGTGTGCGACGTGTGTTATGGATCAAGGCCCTTTTAAGAGCCAGCGAAAACAAGTGGAGAGAGGTGAGCAGGGTAGAAAGGAGAGAACGGAGGGGATGAGATAGGATGGGAATAGAGAAGGAGAGGAAGCACCGGGATGGGAGGAGAGTAGGAGAGAGAGGAGATGATAGTGTTTTACAGATAAAGAAACAAGTCAACAGCCTGCACCTTGTCCACGGCTACTCTGGTTCTCCCGTCTCTGTCGATCCCTCTCCCACTGTGTGTCTCTTTTTGTCTCTATGCCCCCCCCCCTCTCTCCATCCTTTGATATCTCCCCCTCTGTGTCGTTCTCTCTCTATCTCTCTCTCTTTCTCTATCTCTCTATCTCTCTCCTTCTGTGTCTGTCTTTCTCTCCCTCTGTGTCTGTCTCTCTCTCCCTTTGTGTCGGTCTCTCTCTGTCTCTATTCCTCTGTCTGTCTTTCTCTTTTTCTCACTCTGTCTGTCTCTATCTCTTTCCCTCTGTGTCTGTCTTTGTCTTTTAGTCTCTGTCTCTATCTCTGCCTCTTTATCTACCTCTGTACATCACTGTTTATTTTCTCAATGTCTCTCACCATCTCTTTCTGTCTCTCTGTCTATCTCTGTTTCTTTCTCCTTTCCTCCCTTCTCACTACTCACTACTACTAGCTCTCTATCTCTCAGAGGAGCGGCACTGTCGGGGCGGGGGATTGGCCCATGTGTGGGTGGGTGTGTTGGGGCGGGGGGAGGGGGGTCTGGTTGGAGAGGAGAGGAGAGGAGGGGCAGGGTTGGAGTAAACGTGAGGTGGATGCTTGGAGAAGAAGCTGCGTTTTTGTGGCACCGAGCTTGCTTTGTGCTTCCCTCTTATCCACCCTCTCTATATTGTGCTTCAAATATGTTTTCTCTCTATCTCTCTAACCTCCTCTCTCTCTCTCTCTCTCTTTCTCTCTCTCTCTCTCTCGCTCTCTATCTCGCTCTCTCTCTCTCTCTCTCTCTCTCTCTCTCTCTCTCTCTCTCTCTCTCTCTCTCTCTCTCTCTCTCTCTCTCTCTCTCTCACACAAATGTGGTTATTTGATTAGCCTTGAAAGGGGTCATATCTAGGGTGACCAGGTCAAAATTGTTCAGTCGCAGGACAGCAGAACTGCTTTTGCGGGACAATGCGGGACACGTAGGAGACAGGGGGAAATATATGATTTATTATTTAATTTATTATTTAAATGCCTTGATTTCATATTCGACGGTAGGCTATATATAGCACATTTTGTTATGAATCTGCTGTAAATCGTCAGTAAGGAATGTTTATCTTATGTTATTTTAACAACATGAATTAAATATAATATCCAAGTAGGCTTAAAAACGCATTTTATGCAAGAATAGACAATTATGTAAACAGGATGGGGCAGAGTTTCGCTATTACCGGTAAGGATATGCTTTCAGGATACATTGTTGCATTTTAGTTGCTTTAATTAAAACAAGCTTGTAAATGAACTGTGTTCTTACCTGATTCAGTGCTGCTTCTTAAACTTGTATTTCCTGTTGGAACGGGCAGCATCTAGCAGGGCCTTCTCTTTTAGCACATGGGTGTAAAACTCCGGCATGTGCAGCTGTAGTTCACCTTCGCTTGTTTTTCGCTTTTGATTAGCTCAACGCTGCAGCAGCTCCTTTGATTGGTCCATGTCCCCACCATCAATGAAAACAGTCTCTCGACAGAAGCGTTGGTGACTGGAATGCTTAATGCGAAGGATACCAAAGTAGTCATGTTTGGCGTAATTGCATGCTTGAGCAGCGCTGTCCACTTTGTTGTGACAGGTTCTCTTGTCGCTGTGACTTCTCTTACCCGTGGCAACAGAACACAGAACTCATTGTAAAACTGGTCCATGTCCAGTTTGCTGCTCATGTTAAGAGCTTCAGCTGCTTCGCGAAGTTCTTGGAAGCTGAATTCTCTCTTGAGAGCCAGGCATGACATCTGTTTCAGGTCATTCTGATCAGAGAAATCAAACCATTTGTTTAGGTAAGCAAGCGCTCTCTGATAGAACATTAGAAAGTCCTGTTCGATCGCAGCAGCCTGTGCGGTAGGAAACCTCTGCATGAGAGCACTGGTCTCGAATAAAAAATGACCTTTGATCTTTGTTCAAGTTTCAGTCTTAGACTGGTCTCATTCACCTCAACTCCAAGCACTGCGTCGTAAAAAAGCTTTAGGCTATTCTGAAAAAACATCAGGTATGCATGGAGTTCACAGGGCACTCCCTCACCATCCTCGTCGTTTGCGAAAAACGTCCAAAGTGTTGATGGGCAGTTGTCTTCTCCAAGGGACAAAAAGTTACTTTTGAAAGCAGGCCAGCAGTCGTGAAGCCGTTTGACAGCTGGCCACAAACTGAGCCACCGT
Source organism: Notolepis coatsorum (assembly GCF_963971535.1). Lineage (NCBI taxonomy): Eukaryota > Metazoa > Chordata > Actinopteri > Aulopiformes > Paralepididae > Notolepis > Notolepis coatsorum. The sequence goes on along the minus strand of NC_140176.1, from coordinate 39,067,658 downwards.
GTTGGTACGTGCCTGTAAAGCGTCATGTACTCCACATCCACAAAATCAAAAATGTCCTTCAGTTCTTGGACACGTTTAGCGGATGCTGAAAAGTGGTTGTATATTTTCGTGATACGCTCTCGATGTCCACTTTAAGCTCGTCACCTGAATTCACCACACAATTCCCCCCACAATTATGCAGCCACGTAGTTGGCTTTGATGATCACACCATTCTTGTCTTTTAACTTTTTATACACAGATGTATGTACTGTACCCCATCATTCACACTGGCGTTAGCTGCAGAGACCCGTTCTAAGCCAAGGTTGCTCTCCTCGAGCCTCGAAACGACCTGGTTAAATATCGCATCAGAGTCTTCCTTGTGGTCATCGTAAAAGTAAAAAAAAAAAGTGTACATAGCGTATATGTTTTATTACACGTATGTACATACATACCAACTATTCTACCTGTTTTATTCTCCACCCATCGATCATCCATTGCAACACTATATTATCACCGACATCCAAGTTGGGGGATCTCCCTTTGAACGGCCCTTCTAAGGTTTGTGTGTGTGTGTGTGTGTGTGTGTGTGTGTGTGTGTGTGTGTGTGTGTGTGTGTGTGTGTGTGTGTGTGTGTGTGTGTGTGTGTGTGTGTGTGTGTGTGTGTGTGTGTGTGTGTGTGTGTGTGTGTGTGTGTGTGTGTGTGTGTGTGTGTGTGTGTGTGTGTGTGTGTGTAAGACAGTGTGATTACCCTGCTGGCTCCATCAGAAGCCTGGATGGTCCTCCATGCCTGAGGCGAGGCCTAGAGGCTCCTCCACCGTATCTAGTCTGACTTCAAACACATAATGACTGCGAACCAGATGCACAGCATGATCCACACTCCGGGAAACAGCTCGCAGACCAACGAGTTGATGGTTCGATTTCCTGGGCGCAGGAGACAGCTGTTGTGTCTTTGGGCAAAAGTGCAGGCAATGAGAGACTAGGGAATAGGTTCAAGTTTCTTTAGTTGTCATACAGAAGTACAGAATACTTTTATATAAAATGCTTCATTCTGTTTTGCTCCAGAGAATGTGCTAGATAAAAATAGATAAGTATAAAGTATAGTAAGTATAAAATAGAAGTCAAGTACGTAGACAAAAAGTGTTCAATATATAAAATATATACAATGTACAATGCAGAGTAGAAAAGCAACTGAGTTACAATACAATATACTATAGTACAATGCAGAAATGGGATGAGGTACAATTTAGGTACAATTTACAGTAAGGTGTAATGAGGTATGGGTTGTAGTGCAAATTATTTGCCAATAAATATAAACTGTTTAGGTGTTCTAAAGTGGGTAAAGTGGGTGCCAGTGAGTTGTTTGTTTAAAGTGAGTGTGTGCGTGTGGATGTGTGTGCTCTGAGTGCATTTGATGGTTGTTACGATTGTTTATTGTTCAAGCCTTGTTCATTGAGCAATCATTGTTCATGATTGCCTGGGGATAGTAGCTCCTTCTGAGTCTCTCTGTACTTGCCATGAGACTCCGGTATCGCTTGCCTGACCGCGGCAGTTCAAAGAGGCAGTTGTTTGGGTGGCTTTGATTATTCTCTTCGCCTTGCCCATGCACCGCTTGTTGTAAATGCCTTGGAGAGTGGGAAGCCCACCTCCAATTGTGCGTTTGGCTGAACGGGCCACTCTCTGTAGTCTGCTACGGTCTTGTGCAGTGCTATTCCCAAACCAGGAGGTGATATTGCCAGTCAGGATGCTCTCTATTGTTCAAGTTTCTTTAATAGTTGTCATACAGAAGTACAGAATACTTTTGTACAAAATGCTTCTTACTGTTGCGCTCCAGAGACTGTGCATGACAAGATAAGTATGAAATAAAAACATAGTAAAAATTAGAAGTAAAAAAAGAGGTCACAGTGTTCAGTTTAGACATATGTACAATGTTCGTAGACGTAGTTACCATACAATATACAATACTGTGCAGTGTACTAATATACAATACTATATAGTGCAAGGCATAAATGGACGAGGTGCAGTTTAGGTACAATTCACAGTAGGTGTACGAGTTGTAGTGCAAGTGCAAGTTCTTGAGGATCTTCTGACTCACGTTGAACTTCCTTAAGCGCCTAAGGAAGTAGAGGCGTTGTCGTGCCTTCTTGATAAGTTATAACACTGTCAATGTGTGTGGTCCATGTCAAGGACTGTGTGTGTGTGTGTGTGTGTGTGTGTGTGTGTGTGTGTGTGTGTGTGTGTGTGTGTGCGTGCGTGCGTGCGTGCGTGCGTGCGTGCGTGCGTGCATGCATGCGTGCGTGCGTGCGTGCGTGCGTGTGTGTGTGTGTGTATTTGTTTGCAAGTATGTTTGTGTGTCAAATTTTATGTTTGTGCGTGTGTGTGTGTGTTTGTGTGTGTGTTAAAAAAATGTCTTACTGTATGTACCCCAGTTGCTATTACATGTACATACCGTATATGTTTTATTACACGTATATGTACATACATACCAACTATTCTACCTGTTTTATTCTCCACCCATCGATCATCCATAGCGACACTATATTATCACCGACATCCAAGTTGGGGGATCCTCCTTTGAACGGCCCTTCTAAGGTTTATCTCCTCTACATCGCCTGTGGTGCTTTTTTCCTATTGCTAGGTTTTTTGTGAGTTTTTCCTTACCTTCGCTGGGATATGTCTGGGAGTGTTGCATATTTGGATTTTATGGTGGATTTTGTTCTTGATTTATTGTGATGTTTGTTCTTGACTTATCCAGCCCATGGGGACATTACCTTGTGATTTCGGGCTTTACAAATCATTGTTTATCGCTACCGTCACTGTCTTGACAGATTTATAATTGAAACCGCCTCAGGTGATAGCTTCATTCGTGCATGATGTTTCATCCATGTTCAGTTAGCATAACGTAACACGATGTCATGCATTGTATTCTTTGAAATGTACGGGATGTTTTCGAGTTTTACTAACAAATATGTTCTGTCTTTTTCCTTTTTCTATGCCACCCCTTGACTCATCTCTCTGTGTCCCCTGTAGGTAAGTCACAATCTCCTCTTTATAAACGGTGTGTGTGTGTGTGTGTGTGTGTGTGTGTGTGTGTGTGTGTGTGTGTGTGTGTGTGTGTGTGTGTGTGTGTGTGTGTGTGTGTGTGTGTGTGTGCGTGCGCACGCGCACGCGTGCGTGCGTACGTGTGTGTGTGTGTGTGTGTGTTTGTTGCCACTGTGAAGTACTCTATAAATGTAACGTACTCTAGGAGATTTCAAGGAAAGAAAACACTTCCCAATATATTTGCCCATTATGTACAGGTGTAGTGGTTATGTCATTTTCGTTTTTTCCTGTTCCACCCTGGAATGCAATGTATTTCCCCATTGACCATTTCTAAATCGGCTCGTTTTAGATAAATAAAGCATTAACGTTGGCATGGTGTACCTTTCTGTGCGCATGTATCCACAATCTATAGCTCAACATGAAAATATTCGCAATTAATCGTAAAGGTAGCAAAATAACAACATTTATGTTTTCGTTTGCTGGGAAACTACCAGTGGCGGCTCTGCCACTAGGGGCGCAAGGGCGCCGCCCCACCTGCTGTTTAATCAGAGAAGAAGAAAATAAAACTTTTTAGTTTTTTGTTTTATAGCCCTATAAATAATATAAACATGTTTAAAATGAATAATATTTACTCATTTTAAGTATGTTTGTATTTCCAATGCACAATATAACGTTATTATCTAAAATAAAAAAACACTTGTTTTCCTGAGCAGGAAGTGACCTCACGTTTTTTTTATTTTTTTATTTTTTCGTATTTCTCGGCCCGGGCTAGACGCGATAGCGCTCTGAGTGCGCGTCACAGTTTGATCGCTGTATCCGTCACAGCCAATCAGTGCATAACGCGTTGTGCGTTGAAATATGACTATTATGTTGGAATCCGGGCGCGATTTGAAGCGGTCTAGCCAGTAGTGTCAAGAATTTCTGTAGCCGCATTTCGCGGAGACGCTCTCTGATTGGCCGACGCCAGTATTTTTTTCCGTAGCAGAATTTCACAGAGACGATCTCTGATTGGCCGAATCCAATTTCTAATGTTCCAATTCTAGCTTATTCCTATGTTGGTCCGTTGGTGGACGGTAGAGATAGTTGTGTTGTTGTGAGATGCAGGCGCAGCTGTTTGTCTTAGAGCGTGCCGTGACTGCAAGTTCTTTAGACTTAAGCTTAGGCACTCTTTCAAAGTTGGTTAAGGTTAGAGTTTGTCTTAAAGCATGGCGATAGAACGCCAGGTAGTTTGCAGTCTGTTCGAGCGGAAATGGACGAAGGAATGAAGTACTTGTGTTGTGTGGTGCTTCTGCTAACAAGCTAACACTTGGCTAACAAGCTATATGGCGGATGCAGTCTGGACACAGTGGACAGTGGTCTGGAATACATCAACAGTGGATTATACACTTTATCAAGGCAAGCCCTGAGTTCTGCCCTGGACGTGTCAACTAAACAGTGAGTCTCTCTCTCTCTCTCTCTCTCGCTCTCTCTCTCTCTCTCTCTCTCTCTCTCTCTCTCTCTCTCTCTCTCTCTCTCTCTCTCTCTTCTTTTGGATTGAAAATACGTGGATTATGGCTTGTTCAATATCGTCTATGTTTGAAAGAATGAATGAATGAGAACTTTATTAACAGATTGCAGAATGGGTACAATACAGTACGGCTCAATACACACAATTGTTAAGGGGATGCAGACCAGAGAAAGACGTTTGTCTTGTTTACATCAGGGTCCCAGATTTTCGATTCATATCGATAGTTTAATAGCTAGCCTTGGCTCGTTTAACAATATGCAAAATATGTGTACAGCCCTGTACTCATACTGAAGTTATTATTGGTATATAATAGGTCTGATTGTGTAACGAATCGATTCCACGTCGCGCTGTGTGTGAGAGAGAGAAGGAGAGAGGGAGAGATCTGTGTGTGTTTGGAGACGGAGCGAGTTTTGTTTCTAACTTTTCTATTTATATATTGTGTTTCAAGTTGTGAATTAGACTATACTTTATTTGACTGGTTGTGTGTTGTTGTAGTAACAGCTGAGCGACTCGTTCATAAGAGCCGATTCATTGCCGTGAGCGTGAGGCGAATCGCTCACGTCTTGCCATGAGTCGGTTGCGTGGTACTGTACATGTTTGCAAAATGTTTGGTATAGCGCCCCTAGTGGCGAAGCATCCACAAGCCGCTACTGGAAACTACACTGCTATTTTGGCGCTGCTGACTGACGTCACCACAGCGTAGCCTGCCTCCTGCCTGTAGTCAGTCACAGACCTAGGATCAGATTTCCCTTACATTCCATAAGCTTAACAATTCGTACAATGGGAAAATAACTGACCCTGTATCTGTGGCTAGTATCTGTTTCACCCAACTCTAGTGCTCCATGATCATAGCCATTTATCTCTAAAGCTAACCACTATTTGTAAAAGCCACAACCACGTTACCATATTTGTATTTATAATTTAAATCGTATAACGTTATTTCGCTGCATATTAAATCACTGTAAATACTCATGTAAATCATTGTGTCGTCGTACATATTGTGTATAGTTTATAATGTTAGTAGCTAGCTAGCTTCCTAGTTGGCATTCCCGAAACTCCTAAAATGCCCCGATTTAAAATGGTTCTCTCCTCTTTGTATACCTTTGTCCCCACAAACAAAGTATTCTGCCAGGGAACTTATGGATACGACAAGTAGTTATAAGGTGTTTGAGCTTGTAACGTTAACGTTATTTAGCTATCGTGGTAGCCCCTTTCGTGACCGAGTGCATCACAGTCACGAAAGGGGCTACTATCGTATCAACATTAGGGTTGCCACCCGTCCCTTAAAATACGGAATCGTCCCGTAATTGTAAACTAAAAGACGCGTTCCGTATTGAACTGATACGGGACGCCCTATGTCCCGTATTTTAAGGTTGCCAGTTTAGTGAGAGAAATGAGCCAGCCGAGCTACAAAAACAAGCACAATTTGTAAAAGTTGCGGGATATAAACAGACATGGCAACTCTGGTATGGTGGGCGTGCGCTCAGCAGCTCACCGACCAATGAGAATTAGCGCTTTCACGTTGCTAGGAAGAGTTCTGTGCCGCTGTGTCAACCCTCTGTCTGCGCGCTGATTTATTTTCGAAGGTGCTTTGAAAATGTCTACAGCAGACACTGTGACTCCACCGCGTCCTAAAAAGACAAAACGCCTCCAGAAATACAAACCTGAGTGGGAAGAGGCAAATCCCTGGCTTGATACTGTCAGTGGAGATGTTTACAAAGCAAATTGTAAAGTATGTAGGCGTGTGTTTTCTGTGGCGCATTGTGGACTGACTGACATCAGACAGGATGCATCAGGAGAACACCATTCCCGAAATATAAGAACGTAAAGGACCCAAGCACAGGTGTCACAGTTCTTCATGACTGAAACATCTCCTGAGATTGATTCGGTATGGGATATTATTAATTACATCTTATTTATCTGGTTTTAACTAGATGTCAGTATTTCTATTTACCCATGCCCTGGCAGCCAGGAGCCTACATATTGGCTGCTGATGTGGGCATAGTCTAGGCTATTTCAGTTGACTAATATGGTTGATTGTTCATTAATGTTGAGTTTTTAAAGTCTAATAAATAAACATGTATTTAATATATATTAATCAATATAATTAAATAGTGTGCCCATTTAAACTCTTATGTTGCTATGCTCATCTGGAAAACGGAATTCTTCATAATAACAGTTAATAAATACATAAATAATATAATTCATAAATACATAAATGCAAAAATACTTAAATAAATACTTAAACATAAATAAATAGTGTTCAGACAACAATATAAAAGTCAATGTCATACTGTTCAATTTAATTTCATTTAAATGTGATCATCCCACTCCTCCCCTCTAGGTTACTGCAGCTGAGGTGACACAGGTATACCACACGGTTAAACACAACCTCAGCTACAACAGTGCTGACTGTGCACACAAGCTCAATCAAAAGGTTCTACATGATTCCAAAATAGTAAAGAAAATGACTTTAGGAAGAGCAGAGGCTCTGGTCAAAGACGTCCTTGCTCCAAAGGCAGTGGGTGATGTTCTCAAGGCCTTAACATCAGACAAACCCCTCCCATTCTCCATACAGACGGATGCATCAAATAAAGGGAACACGAAGATGTTTCCCCTTGCTGTCCAATACTTCAGTGTGGGGGGTCACCAACAAAATGCTAGATTTCATTGAGAATCCAGATGAGTCAGCTGCCGGGATTGTAGCTCTCCTAGAACAATCCCTTGAGAAATGTGGCTTATCATTAAATCAAGTGACAGCATTTAGTGCATACAACACAAATGTTAATTATGGAATTCACAACTCTGTCTTCACCAACCTGAAGAAGAAACAAAAAGATTTCTATGCATTTCAGGAGTTTGGGGGGCTGGCTCCCCAAAATAATTAAATAACATAACCCTAACCCTAACCCTAAAACCGAAATAAAGTAAAAAAATAAATAGTGACAAAATCCGGCCATTTTCGCCCAAAAAACGCCCCAAAACCGCCCAAAATGTTTTCTAGCGCGCGTTACGCGCACGCTCGATGACAGGTGTCCCTTATTTCTAATAGTCAAAGTTGGCAACCCTAATCAACATGCCGTGGCGTGTAGCTAGCTAGCTTGCTAGCCGGCATGATGCATGCAGTGCTTTGCCCCACAGGTCTGAGAAGAGGACCTGCACATTTGACTCATTCCCGAAACTCTACATGCCCCGATTTAAAATGGTTCGCAACAGTAGACATAATGCTACGTAATAGCATTTAACGGGGTAACGTTAACGTTAGCTAGCTAGCTTGATACTATGACCCGTGATGGGGATAAGGCAACAGCCTAACAGACCAATAGCGCTGCATACTGAACAACAGGCTGCCTAGTGGTAATTGTAGTTATTTTTTTACGACAAATTAAAAACCTTATAACTACCTTTGTTTCAACCAAAAATGCTTAAACAATCATGTTAGTGGTAGAAGGGAACTCATTTTGTGCAAAAATGGAAAGCTTGCCAATGTTCATGTGGCAGAATTGTTACAATAGCCGATAATCCATTTTCCCAATGATAAATCCCTATACGGTTGGAACAACCAGTGACGTCAGACTACACCTCCCTATAAGAAGATATGTGATTGGTTCTACAGTTTCAACAGACACTATTCAGGTTATTTTGCATGTAATATCAGACCAATAATGACAATTAAATTCACATTGATTTGCATCTTGCAATTTAATTAACTTAACAGGAGTGAAGTCAACTTGATATTTCATATTATTTCTCTCCTATTTCGTCAACATTACAATTTACTGCATTTTGAGCACGGCTCTAAACTATTCTGGACCTTCAATTCAGGGCTTTAAACTGTGAGTACAAGGATTTCATATGTAGCCTGTTCATATTTGACTCGGTGGCACTAGTGAGATGGGTGAGAAATCGCATGGTTGCGCCTCGTAATGTACAACAAGCGTCTTATCTCATCTTGAATGTTGAATTTGCTGCATATTTGTCACACAGAAGCCAGATCTCTCACATGGATAAGAATGGATTACATCGTTATCACTTCAGTCCCAGATATTATGTTCACAGATAATTTATGAACGGGGATCAATCGATACTTAAGGTTTGTGACTCTGCGCAAAAACGGTCTTCATAGTTGTCCTCAAGCCTCACGGTGTGTGTAATCCATATCACGTGGTGATATAGCCACAGCTCAGGGTCCTCATAGTGTCCTCACGGTGTGTGTAATCCATAGCACATGGTGATATAGCCACAGCTCAGGGTCCTCATAGTGTCCTCACGGTGTGTGTAATCCATAGCACGTGGTGATATAGCCACAGATCATATGCCACGGTTGTCATTCAATGATAATCACCTTGTCGTGAGATCACAATCGCCCGCGTTGACAATACCACATAACACACGCGTGCGCGCAGCCCCTAAACGAACACGATAGGGCAATCAGCATGTATACAGTGGAGCCCGGACCCTCTGCTTAGCGCCGTCTCTCTCCTACAGTCGTTTAAAACTCCACTGTGGCAATTTGAGCCTCCATTTGCTATGATTGATTTTCCCCAGTCAAACACAGTGTTGTCGTGGGATTAAATTAAGCTGCCATTACATGTGGCCCCCAGTGCTGGTTGCTTCCCACTGCTTCACCGCCGCGCGGTGTGTGTGTGTGTGTGTGTGTGTGTGTGTGTGTGTGTGTGTGTGTGTGTGTGTGTGTGTGTGTGTGTGTGTGTGTGTGTGTGTGTGTGTGTGTGTGTGTGTGTGTGTGTGTGTGTGTGTGTGTGTGTGTGTGTGTGTGTGTGTGTGTGTGTGTGTGTGTGTGTGTGTGTGTGTGTGTGTGTGCGTGCGTGCGTGCGTGCGTGCGTGCGTGCGTGCGTGCGTGCGTGCGTGTGTGTGTGTGTGTGTGTGTGTGTGTGTGTGTGTGTGTGTGTGTGTGTGTGTGTGTGTGTGTGTGTGTGTGTGTGTGTCCTTATCGGCCACCATTTCTACACCATCAAAGTGCCTGACGGAATGCTACTGCTTTTGATCACACCATATAAGGAATGTCTCTCACACACACACATACATATGCAAACACGCACATACACACACACACACACACGCACATGCACACACAGACACGCACACATATACACACACATATACACATGCACACACACACACACACACATGCACACACACACACACACACACACACACACACACACACAACACACACACACACACACACACACACACACACACACACACACACACACACACACACACACACACACACACACACACACACACACACACATTCACACAGACGTCATCCTTCAAACGGCAGGGACTGTGTGTTTCCCAGTGATCTTAGTGACATGGCTCAGGACGCACACATAAACGTTCTCCTGCTGATCACTAGTGGAGGGAGGTGCAGCACCCTCCTCTCTCATTACCCACCCCCTCCTCACACAAGAGAGAGAGAGAGAGAGAGAGAGAGAGAGAGAGAGAGAGAGAGAGAGAGAGAGAGAGAGAGAGAGAGAGAGAGAGAGAGAGAGAGAGAGAGAGAGAGAGAGAGAGAGAGAGAGAGAGAGAGAGAGAGAGAGATATTGGTGTGTGTTAAAGCTGTCCCCGAAGCCTGTTTTGGGGATTTATTGTTCGAACCATCGTTTAATAATGCAAAGAGGTTGCTCTGGTTCAGTATTGTCGAATCTTGACTTTAGGCACATACAGTAGCGCACATTTACGCATATACCGTAGAACATTATGTGCATATTACTGCGGTTATTAAACTATCTTAACATTAGCAAGCTAAACGTGCATAGCTTAATGTGAATAACATACCTGTGTAACGTTAAGTAACTTGTGTTCCGCTGGGAAAGTTCAGCATCACTGCATACACTTGATTTAACCCAAACGTCCATTTGGAAACTTTGTATTTTGAAATAAGACGGGTGAGTGTGAGTGAGTGAGTCTCTCTCTCTCTCTCTCTCTTTCTTGCATGATTGATTCATGTCCTGTTAATGTATGGCGGACGGTGACCCCTCCTCACCTCGACTAGACTGTGTTGTGTCTGTGTTCGTGTGTGACTTTCAAATTATTGTAAACACAACATAGTACTGTGATATATATATCACATTCTCATCTATATTTTGTATGTAAAATAAATAACAAAAACAAATTGTAAACAGAAAAAAGAAAACCATTGATTAAGATTTGAGTGCCAACGTAACGAACGAAGGTCCGAACCTTCGAATTCAAACAAACGTATTATCATAAAACAATATACAATTTGATAATAAAAAACAATCCTAAAACATAATAAAATTAAATAAACAATCCTCAAATAACTAAAACATTTGAAGTACTTTAAAACCATGATAACTGTCTAAAACTTTGCCACCTGAACTGCTACAATGTGGGGCAGCTTTAAGTTAACTGGGGCTGTACTGGCAGACTCTTGTATACTGTAGGTTCTCATTTACATGCGTGTTACTGTACGTCTGCCCCAGTATCTATTTTAAACAGTATCCACATTTAGTCCATTCACTGCGAGCTGGATGTGCTGCGTGTGCTCTGGGTCTGGCTGTCGTATCACTGACCAGAAGGAATGCCCCTTCAGTGTCTGTACCCACGTACGTCTGTCACCTCCTTCAGTGTCTGTACCCATGTACGTTTGTCACCTCATTCAGCGTCTGTACCCTCGTATGTCTCTGCTGTCACCTCCTTCAGTGTCTGTACCCACGTATGTCTCATGCTGTTACCTCCTTCAGTGTCTGTACCCTCGTATGTCTGTCACCTCCTTCAGTGTCTGTACCCACGTATGTCTCATGCTGTTACCTCCTTCAGTGTCTGTACCCTCGTATGTCTGCCACCTCCTTCAGTGTCTGTACCCACGTATGTCTCATGCTGTTACCTCCTTCAGTGTCTGTACCCTCGTATGTCTGCCACCTCCTTCAGTGTCTGTACCCTTGTATGTCTGTCACCTCCTTCAGTGTCTGTACCCACGTATGTCTCATGCTGTCACCTCCTTCAGTGTCTGTACCCACGTATGTCTCTGCTGTCACCTCCTTCAGTGTCTGTACCCTCGTATGTCTGTCACCTCCTTCAGTGTCTGTACCCACGTATGTCTCATGCCGTTACCTCCTTCAGTGTCTGTACCCTCGTATGTCTGTCACCTCCTTCAGCGTCTGTACCCACGTATGTCTCTGCTGTCACCTCCTTCTGTGTTTGTACCCATGTATGTCTCTGCTGGCACCTCATTCAGTGTCTGTACCCACGTATGTCTCTGCTGGCACCTCCTTCAGTGTCTGTACCCTCGTACATCTCATGCTGTCACCTCCTTCAGCGTCTGTACCCTCGTACATCTCATGCTGTCACCTCCTTCAGTGTCTGTACCCTCGTATGTCTCTGCTGTCACCTCCTTCAGCGTCTGTACCCACGTACATCTCTGCTGTCACCTCCTTCAGCGTCTGTACCCACGTACATCTCTGCTGTCACCTCCTTCAGTGTCTGTACCCACGTACGTCTCTGCTGTCACCTCCTTCAGTGTCTGTACCCACGTACGTCTCTGCTGTCACCTCCTTCAGTGTCTGTACCCTCATATGTCTCATGCTGTTTCGTTCACAATATTCCTCAGTCTGTTGAACTGTTATGTTAACCTGGGCTTGTTCACACTGTGTGTTGAAATGTTATGTTAACCTGGGCTTGTTCACACTGTGTGTTGAACTGTTATGTTAACCTGGGCATGTTCACACTGTCTGTTGAACTGTTATGTTAACCTGGGCTCGTTCACACTGTGTGTTGAACTGTTATGTTAACCTGGGCTTGTTCACACTGTCTGTTGAACTGTTATGTTAACCTGGGCTTGTTCACACTGTGTGTTGAACTGTTATGTTAACCTGGGCTCGTTCACACTGTGTGTTGAACTGTTATGTTAACCTGGGCTTGTTCACACTGTGTTGAACTGTTATGTTAACCTGGGCTTGTTCACGCTGTGTGTTTAACTGTTATGTTAACCTGGGCTTGTTCACACTGTGTGTTGAACTGTTAACCTGGGCTCCTTCACACTGTGTGTTGAACTGTTATGTTAACCTGGGCTCCTTCACGCTGTGTGTTGAACTGTTATGTTAACCTGGGCTCGTTCACACTGTGTGTTGAACTGTTATGTTAACCTGGGCTCGTTCACACTGTCTGTTGAACTGTTATGTTAACCTGGGCTCGTTCACACTGTGTGTTGAACTGTTATGTTAACCTGGGCTCGTTCACACTGTGTTGAACTGTTATGTTAACCTGGGCTTGTTCACACTGTGTCTTGAACTGTTATGTTAACCTGGGCTCGTTCACACTGTGTTGAACTGTTACTGTAACCTGGGCTTGTTCACACTGTGTTGAACTGTTACTGTAACCTGGGCTCGTTCACACTGTGTTGAACTGTTATGTTAACCTGGGCTCGTTCACACTGTGTTGAACTGTTACGTAACCTGGGCTCGTTCACACTGTGTGTTGAATTTACATTAATCTGGGCTCGTTCACGCTGTGTGTTGAACTGTTATGTTAACCTGGGCTTGTTCACACTGTGTTGAACTGTTATGTTAACCTGGGCTCGTTCACGCTGTGTGTTGAACTGTTATGTTAACCTGGGCTTGTTCACACTGTGTGTTGAACTGTTATGTTAACCTGGGCTTGTTCACGCTGTGTGTTGAACTGTTATGTTAACCTGGGCTTGTTCACACTGTGTGTTGAACTGTTATGTTAACCTGGGCTTGTTCACGCAGTGTGTTGAACTGTTATGTTAACCTGGGCTTGTTCACACTGTGTGTTGAACTGTTATGTTAACCTGGGCTTGTTCACGCTGTGTGTTGAACTGTTATGTTAACCTGGGCTCGTTCACACTGTGTGTTGAACTGTTATGTTAACCTGGGCATGTTCACACTGTGTGTTGAACTGTTATGTTAACCTGGGCATGTTCACGCTCGTCCTCTGTGTGTTGAACTGTCTCTGTTGTCCTCTGGTGACACTGCTCTGGTGCTACATCGGTCAACGCTTCACTTCATCACGTCACAAGCACCACTTACGTGGGCGCTCTGCTTGTTTATTTGATCAGCCTGCTCTCTGGACAGCCTGCTCTCTGGACAGCCCCAAGCGTCAAATCCGACTCCAGCAGACGTTTTTTGTGAAACACCACTTTCCATAATGCCGTAATGGCAATCCAGTCCCTTATTTGTTAATGTTTTGTGATTCCAAATTCACAATACTCAGCCGACTCACTTCCACCCCCCATCACTCTCTGAATGCGTTTATGGAAACATGCTTGGTCATCGATCCTATCGCATTTAGGCACAAAATGGTCACTAAACTTTCCCATCACTTTGACAGATTCAAACTGAGCACCCTCTTCATCCGTTTCCATCACAAATGAGTTGTAAATTGGCTCTGCATCTCTCCCCGTCGCACGGAGTAGAGAGTTCACCTGCACCTCGCCACTCTCTTTATCCTATTTCGTTGCTACCTGAAAAACGCTGCCTCCATATTGGCCCACGAGGCTGACTGGACATTTTCTCTCTCACACTCACCATTGAAGAAAGGAGTGGGTTAGCATAACTCTGTATGATAACATGTACAATAGTGCTGTATATACTATATGTAGACATTTACATCATATATATATATATACATCCATATCGGTCTGAATATACCTGCATATAATACCTGCATGTAACCCATATAACTCTGTATAATAGAATGTAAAATGTATTATCTATATATCTATCCACATCTGTCTGTGCATACCTGCATATAATAATTTGTACATATATATAGATACTATATCTATAGCTGTAAATCTGTATCCCTTAACTACGGTACGCTGCTGGCCAGTATGACTTACTACTACTGTAGTGTTTTTTTTTTATACCTGTGTCACTGTACATATTACTACAAATATGTACGTAAATATGATTAGCACTATTACTCAGTAGTACTAATTTATATATTTTATATCCAGTTTAATCTCATGGGCCCAGTAGTTAAAAACTTTTAATCTCAGTCAGATCCAATCAGATTTTGAAATCCCCTTTTTTGTAATCCAGGATCAGACAACTCAGACAGATTTTGTCCCAGTATTTCAAAGCATTTCAGGATAGGATCACCCTGATTCAGACTTTTCAAGATTCAATAGATCCTGAATATCAGTGCTTTAATCCTACCAATCTAGTGCATAGTACTATTCCCAAACTGGGGTATGACATCGGGGGTACGGCAAAAAAATCTGATAATTTAAGGCCGTTTCACACGGGGAGCGATAATCCGCATGCGTTCTCGCTCTGATCAGCGCGAACGCACCGCGTCTCATGTGAATAGCCTACACAAAACCACAATCGCTCCGCTAGAAAACGCAGGGCGATATGCACGCAGCGGGGAAAGCTGACCACAATCCAACTTTTGTCGCGGTAGGGCATGTGCACGAAAAGAGCACGGGTGCGACAATTTCACAGGACCGCGCCCGGCCGCCCACTTGCCACTCCGCACCTCAGATTGTCCTCACCTCCAAAATATTCGCTGGCCTCTCATTGAAAATGAATTACCGCTCCCCGTGAGAAATGGCCATTTACATTTCCAAACAGTCCAAGGTATTGAATAGCCCACACTCACTGCCAAAAATAAACCCTTTGCTCAAATGTACCGACAGCGGAATAACATCACAATGTCAAATAATTTACATCCAATCACAATGGTAACATGTGCAAATAACATATTTGATATGTGAGATGACTTTTACAAGGCTAAATAAAGAGCAAATGTATTGATAACTCACTCTGTTATATAATATATGCATCTTTATTTATATATATAGCAGTGTAGCAGGCTTACAAACAGGGCAAAACAAATTAGAGAGCGCTGTCCCTGGTACTCAGCGGGAGGTTGAATGTCTGAGGGGGATACGGGACTGTAAACAGTTTGGGAACCACTGATCTAGTGGATATGAAAAAGAATACAAGGAAGATAAGATATGTTTAAATACATAAAGGACATGAACTCATAATGGAATTGTAATAAAAAAAATGTAGGGCTAGGACTATCGCGTTAATTTCTATTAATTAACTACAGAATTATTATTTTTTTTATTATGCATTTTATCGCAAGCGGGCCATCGTCGCAGCACTTTGCTCTCATCTGTCGGCTCCGGGCTGCGTTTTCGCCGATCAACCAATACATTGTTGGAAATTTGAATTTGCCTTTCGATCATCACCACACTGAATCTATTGCGTGATTCCATTCTCGAGTTACAAGATGAAACATCCGGCGAGCGTTATTTGACAAGCCGTTCGGACGAGTGACCACGTCCGGTTGTGAACGGTCCCTGAACTGACAAGTCACCGCTGATGGTGAATGCTGAATATTTACTGGCCCACACATTACAAAAACCTTTGTAAAACATTCATTTTTCGTGGGATTTTTATAAACTTTGGACCTGTACTACATAAGACTTCAGGCTATGGAACCATTATGTTACAAGGTACTGTAGGCTACAGATTGCTCAGAACAAATGAGCTAGACTGATATTAATACTCCAACCCAGGACTCACCTTTCACAGACACATTTGAACAGCCTCAAGTGGCTTACGGTTGAGGAGCGGGTCTCTCAATTAAAACTCTGCATGGTACACAAGATACTCTGGAATACTGTCCCTCAGTACCTCAGTGAATATTTTATCAGGGTTAGGAATGTACACGGACACGCCATCAGGGGGAGCCCTGCAGACAGTCCCAGTAAAATGCAACAGAATAATAAGCCAAAATGCATTCCTGTATTCAGCAGCAGTACTATGGAATAGCCAACCAATGGAGTTGAAGTCCATAAGCCCCTTCTCCACTTTTAAATCGTCTATAAAGAGGTGGATCATGAGTAGCAGAAGCTGGGAGTAGATAACAAAGGGATTATATCATGTGTCTTTTCTTTTGTTCTTTTGTTGTTTGTAAAATGGATTACTACTGTATTTATGTATGTATTAAATAGTTGATTGATTGATTCTAAGTTGTCAGCAATATGTCCCACACATCCTTACACACATACACTACAAACACCCACGTCCACACACCAGTACATGATTCCATGGACACCAACGATGAAGGGCCGCAATGGAAACAAGCCTATGTAGGGCTGGGCGATATGACGATATTATATAAATATCGGGTACAGTTCATTAACGATACACTTTTTTTTAACATATCGTGGATATTGTGATGTTTTGCCCAAGAGGATTCTGTTGCGTCAATCTGGTCCACATGTTCAAACTTTTGAACAACGCCGCCCCCCCACACACACACTACTGCATCAAAGTTACTACTTATGATAAATGCATTCGTTTTGTGGCATTAACGTTATATAGTTACACGTTCAATAACATCAGCGTATTTACCCAAACATAGCAACGTCCGAGGACGACATAGATAGCAAGCATTACTCGAGTTGTGCCCATTCTGCGATCTGTTAATAAAGTTTTCAATCAGACAGATGTATGGAAAGGCTTTTATTATAACATTCGTTGCAGTAAAATCATTATGCCTCGTTTAGTCATGCTGCGGTGTGCTGGTAATCTTATCGTCGGCCGCGGGGAGCTACCGTTGTTGTTGTGTTGAGCTCTCGTCAAAATCAATGGAGGACATTCTGGAATGTAAAACATGAATAGCGCTTGCCGATTGGTGCTAAGAACAGCAGGGCGGGTGCAAGCGGTGTGACGTAATTGGCAGACTCGACTGTCAATCAGAATTATTCCGTTGCCGGCTGAATGATTGAATTAATGAAAACTTTTATTAACAGATTGCAGAATGGGTACAATACAGTACAGCTCAATACAACAACAGTGGACTGGAGGATGAAGACCAGAAAAAGACTTTCGGCTTTTTTACATAAGGGTCCTCCATTTTCAATTCATCAAAACATTTAGAGACTTACAAATATACAGTAGTTTCATAAAAATGCTAAAATGCTATTGATTGATTGATTGATTGATTGATTTAAAACTTTATTAACATATTACAGAATGGGTACAGTACAGCTCAATACATACAATTGTTAAGGGGATGCAGACCAGAGAAAGACTTTCGTCTTGTTTACATCAGGGTCCCCCATTTTCAATTCATCATATTTCATATCTAAATCATATAATATCTCATTGCTAAATATATGCAATATATAATCTAATAATCCAATAATCTAAATCTAATATAAAAATGCTAAATGCATGGGTATTTTATTTTGTCTTTAATGTTAGCTTGCAAACTCAAATACGGTCTTGGTAAGCCTCATAATGAATTGTTTGGGGAAAAAAAGAAAAACATCGTGATGTGTATCGTGTATCGCCGAAAGGTCAGAAAATATTGTGATATCATATTTAGGCCATATCGCCCAGCCCTAAGCCTATGGCTTTATTGTGTTTTTTTTTTTATCTTATGATGATAAAATCAGATAAGATGATCCTTTATTTATCCCCTTGGGGAAATTCAGGTGTCAAAATACAAGATAGTCCAGTGACTGCACGTGGACAATGATAGATATCCTGACAGCAGAGCCGGCCGTCCAAGCCCTTGGTGGTAGAGCCTGATGGCTGCCAGTATAAAGGACCGGCCCAGGTTGTGGTGTGTCGGGGTCTGAGTCTCCTCAGGAAGAACAACCTGCTCTGTCCCTTCCTGTAGATGGTGTCAGTGTTGTCCGTGCAGTCCAGTTTTTTGTTCAGGTGAACTCCAAGGAACTTGTAGGACTCTGCCATCTCTACCTCCTCCCCTCCGAGGATTATGGGAGATGGGGGACCCTCCCTGCATCTCCGGTAGTCCACCACCAGCTCATTTTGTCTTGCTGACGTTGAGTTGGAGGTGGTTCCACAACATTACTCTCGGACCACCCTACAAAGCTCTCCACCAGAGCCCTGTACGCAGTCTCATCGTCATCCACAATGTAGCTGACGATGGAGGAGTCATCGGAGAACTTCTGCAGGTGTTCTTGTGTTGTAGCAGAAGTCGGAGGTGTAGAGGGTAAACAAGAAGGGTTACAGCACGGTACCCTGGGGAGCGCCGGTGTTGCTCACCAGCACCTCTGATTGGCTGCCCTGTAGTTTAACGTGGTCTGCTGGTGAGGTAGTCAGTGATCCAGGCCACCATTCCCTGATCCAGCTGCATCCCAGTGAGCTTCTCCTCTAGCCGCAGTGGCTGGATGGTGTTAAATTCGCTGGAGAAGTCGAAGAACATGATCCTCACTGAGCTGCATGGCCTCTCCAGGTGTGTGTAGGCCCTGTGGAGCATGTAGGTGATGGAATCCTCCACACCAATGTTTGCCTGGTAAGTAAAACTGCTGGGGGTCCAGGGAGTCACTCACCAGGGGCTTGAGGTGCTGCAGGACCAGCCGCTCAAAGGTCTTCATAACGTGTGAGGTCAGAGCGACCGGCCTGTAATCATTGAGGGCACTTGGGCGCCCCTTCTTGGGCACCGGGACAATGCAGGACGTTTTCCATAGCTGGTGCAGCCTCTCCAGCCTCCGGGGAGAGGTTGAAAATGTGCTGGAATGGTGCCGCCAGTTGTCCAGTGCACGCCTTGAGCACCCTGGAGTTGGTAATGTCAGGTCCTCTGGCTTTGTTCATGCTTATTCTGGAGAACTGCTTTCAGGACCTGGTCATTAGTGATGGACAGCAGAGCAGGGGTGCTGGTGTCTGAGGTGGTGGGCGGGGGTGGAGTGGTGGGTCTGTCGTTGCTGGTGGTGGTGGCGGTTGGGGGGCAGACTGCTGCTGTCTGTGGTGGGGTGCTTGGGGGGTGGGGACACTGGTGCTGATGGGTGGGGAGAGGGGTCTGGTTGAAAAACAGGTTTAGGCTATTTGCATGTTCTAGGGGGCCCTACACGGCCGTCCTTTGTTGTCTGAAGCCTGTTATTTTCCTGACCCCTCCCCACACCTCCCTGGTGTTGTTTGCCTGCAATTGGCCCTCCAGCTTGTCCTTATAGCTGTCCTTGGCTGCTCTGAGTTATTTGTTGAGCTCCTTTTGGACAGCCTTGGCCCCCTCTGTGTCCCCTGCCATGAAGGCTCGCTTTTTGATGGCTTTTGATGTCCCTGTTGATCCAGAGTTTGTTGTTGGGAAAGCAGCGTACCTTCTTGGTGGGTACGATGCTCTCCTTACAGAACCTGATATAGTCCGTTATGCAGTCGGTGAGTCCATTGATGTCCTCTCCGTCGGTCCTTTCTAACAGGTCCCAGTCCGTGGACCTGAAGCACTCCCTTAGCTCCTCCACGACATCCTCAGACCACTGTGGGACAAGCCTGGTTGTTGCTGGCTGCTGTTGGATCACAGGCTTGTACAGTATATTGGAACAAGCCTGACTAGGTTGTGATCTGAGCTGCCGATGGGGGCTTCCTTGAGATTAGCATACAGCAAGTTCATGGTCCTGTTTTGCAGGGGACATACTGTGTGAAATTAGTCAAGGTTCTGGATATCCTGACATGGTTGAAGACACCATTTATGATGATGAATGCCTCAGGGTGTTTGGTCTGTAACCCTGCGACAGTGGAGTGAATGGCGTCACACGCCTGCGCTGGGTGGAATGTAAACAGTGAAGGCGATAACATGTGAAAGTTCCCTCTGTAGATAATATGGTCTCATGCTTAGGGCCAACAGCTCAATGTCCAGAGAACAGATATGTTCTTTAACCGTGGTGTGACTGGGATGACACCAGCTGGAATTAACAAAAACGGCAAGACCACCTCCCTTCATTTTACGGCTCTGTTTATTCCTGTTGGCTCGCACCATGGTGAAACCCTGTTGTTCCACGCTGCTTATATAGGGAGGTGTAGTGGTTACAGGGGCGGAGCTATAGGCGCGGCTGGGGAGGCAGCTGCCTTAGGGCCCGCCCACCGTCTGGCGGGAGGGGGGGCCCGGGCCCCGGGCCCCCCCTCCGGCCCCGGGCCCAGGCCCGGGACTGAATGGAGTTGCCGTTCGCGTGTGGGACTGGATCGAACACAACTGGTGGTAACGGCAACTGGGACTGGTGCGTTTGTTTTGGTTCTAGGCTCCTCCCGTTTTGCCAGTACTGTGGTACGAGTACGACTGATAGCGTGTGGTTTAGGAACAGGGCGTTTTGCACAAATCCAGCGCTCCCTTTCCTTGGCTGTGACGTAGCCACGTAAATCTCACAAGCAGCGCGGAGGTGATATTTTTCTCTGATGTCGCGTTCACGTTACGTGGGAAGAATCGGAAGAATCAGCTTCCGACTGGGAAAAACCATTCACGTCAGCCTCCTAGTTGTAATTCCTACTAGGACATATGGGATTTTTTATAGACCCCGATATCTCCCACTTCGCGTCACGAATTGCGGAAGTATGGATGTGGGCGTTTTGATCGAGTCAATGCGTGAAGGCTTCCTAGTTGTAGCAACGAGATGTCCTCTGGTTCTTCCGCTTCTTCCCACGTAACGTGAACGCGACATCAGAGAAAAATATCGCAAGCTATGTTCAACATAATAAGTCACCTGAAACATGAATGAATGAATGAATGAAAACTTTATTAACAGATTGCAGAATGGGTACAGTACAGTACAGCTCAATACATACAATTGTTAAGGGGATGCAGACCAGAGAAAGACTTTCGTCTTGTTTACATCAGGGTCCCCCACATCACCACCGCTACCATGGTGTATTAAAATCCGAAGACGCCGAGCAGCTAAAGGGGACATTTACCGAGGACCAGCACAAAGTGTGGATATATTATGATTTAACAAGTCTTATCTGTCCAGGACGATGACAACATTATTGCAGGTAAGCTAACTAGTACTACTAACGTTATCACGCTAGCTTGGATGCTAACTAACGTAATGTGAATGAATGAATGAATGAATGAAAACTTTATTTAACAGATTGCAGAATGGGTACAATACAGTACGGCTCGTTAAGGGGATGCAGACCAGAGAAAGACGTTTGTCTTGTTTACATCAGGGTCCCCCATTTTCAATTCATAGTGATCATAGAAAACATATACGTTACCACCTAGCCACAATCTATGGTATTTCTAGGTTACCACATGGGTGGCGCACGTGAACACTTTGTGAATTATGTGAGGGTGTATCATGATGATGGTAATTTGGCACTTAACGAACGTTACCTATCTCTTTGCCGTTTTGCATAGTGCACTGCATAGTACCAGAGATGACAAAAGTTATGTGGTAACATAGGTCGCATCACTGCCAGTAGTCGGCATATTACCCAATTCTGACTCTGGTATTAGTCAACTAACGTACTGTTAGCCAGCTACTGTAATAACGAAACTGAAATATCTAATGATGATAGTCAATCATAAAGACAGAAAACACTCTCATCACAGACAAGCTGGATCTGGCCAAATACCTAAACATGTCATGGTGAATGAATGAAAACTTTATTTAACAGATTGCAGAATGGGTACAATACAGTACAGCTCAATACATACAATTGTTAAGGGGATGCAGACCAGAGAAACACTTTCGTCTTGTTTACATCAGGGTCCCCCATTTTCAATTCATTATAACATAATGACATACAGATAGACAGTAGTGCTACATCTATACATGACATACCAGATTTGCAAATACAGTACTGTTTGTGATACGAAAAGAGTCCAGAAAAGAGAGTATATACATTTGACGTATTATTATTGTATTGTGATATGTTTTGTTTCATGTTGGATTTTTTTTTAGTTTTTTTTTTTTATAATACAATAAATATCGGGGGGGGGGGGGGGGGCCCGAGCTGTCAATCTCGCCTCGGGGCCCGTGGGGCATTCCAACCGCCACTGAGTGGTTACATCATTGCCGTTTTTCGTGTTCCACCCTCTGGCCAACGCAATGTATTTCCCCATTGCCCATTTCTAAATCGTCTCGTTTAAAACAAATAAAGCATTTACATTTGCATGGTGTACCTTTCTGTGCTTATTCATCCACAATCTATAGCTCAACATGAAAATATTCGCAATTAATCATAAAAAAAAATCGCCAAATTTTATTTCAACCAAAAATGCTTAAACAATAATGTTAGTGCTATAAGGGAACTCATTTTGTGCAAAAATGGAAAGCTTTTCAATTTCCATGCGGCAGAATTGTTATAATAGCCGATAATCCATTTTCCCAATGATGAATCCCTATACGGGTGACGTCAGACTAACACCTCCCTATAGCGCTTGTATCCAAAGCGCTTTGCAATTTGTTCCTCACATTTGACCCATTCACTCACACATTCACTCACACAGACGGCGGAGACAACCATGCAAGGTGCCAACCTGCTCATCAGGAGCAATTAGGGGTTAAGTGTCTTGGGTTTATGTCAGGAGCAAGGTTTCTTCTACAAGGTGAGAGATGTGATGTGCCTTTTTAGGCGTTTTCATCACGCATCAGTTACCCACATTGGCAAAGTTTGATGTGTCATCCCAGGGTGCGAACACGCATGTGTGCACACAAGCACACTCACAACGCTGCCACCCATGCACCCTTCCCGCGCCGCCGTGATCGAGGAAGCATTAAACGTCTTAGCATGTTACCTTCCCCTGGTGCGTTAATTGTCCTTTTGAACACTTCATCAAAATGTCAAGTGCTCCCCCGGGGGACGACGAGGCGGCCCAAACAAGGGCGGTTGCGACGGAGGAGCGCCGCCGCTTCCCCTGACCTTTTTATCGCTCGCCATTCTTCATCTCCATCCCTCGTTTCCACCTGCATCTAATGAGCTGGAGGGTGAGAGGAATAATAGCCCCCTTTAGAGAGAAACGAGCAGATCCCCCGCTATCGGCAGGGGGCTGACACTGTCTGCGCTCCGGATCTGAGCCGTCTCGCCGAGCAGTCATTAGGCCGAGAGGACGGGCGGCGTATCGCTCCTTCATCGCTCCTTCATCGCCAGGGTCAGGCGGCGACGGATAGCGATGACAGAGATCTGATAGCGAAGACGCAAGTGAGAGATGATAATAAAAAAAAGAGAGAGTCTTGAAATTGAATGCATAACGTGCATGTGTACCCCTCCCGAGAGGGATAGGGGGAACAGGGGAAACATGTGTTCGGATTAAACTTTTCACAACTATTCGAGTTGTAGTTGATGCCGGTTAGATGAGGGGTGGTAACACTTTTGAAAGGGTTTCAAGGGTTTTAATTTTATTCTTTTTCGTTTGGATTTGGGAGGCAAAGTAAGCCAAAAAAGTTACTGTAAGTCATCAGGTAATAAATCAGGTAATATGACTGATTTACTGATTACAATTTCAAATAGGTATAACATTTTTTATAATTTTTTGTATACCAAGCACCTCATATATAGATCAACAGATAGTGTTACTCACTCACTTATAGTACTCACTCACTCACTCACTTACTCACACTCGCCCCTAGTGGCGGCTCACAGGCATGTCATGTTTTCACATACAACAGATTTGTTGGTCGCTTCGTGCAACATTAACGGACAGACAATTGAGGTAGAATAAAATAAAAGGTAGAATAAAATTAAATGGAATATAAAATAAATTAAAATAGAAGTACAATAGAATACAATATAATTATAAAATAAAATAGGCTAGGGCTGTACAATTGTGCACAATGTGGTCGAGTATTATACACTAATTAGAATAAAAATAACATCATTCCATGCAATATATACTATATGTAGTATAAGGAGGTAGCTTAACAATAAGGGCCTTAAAATGAACAAATACCAGTATTTGTTGTGCCTCTCCATTAGAGAATATTCTTATATAAGTTATTATCTGGACACTAGTTCTCAATTCAGCATAATATGTCCAAGTTTATGTTTAATATGTCTAAAGATATGACACCACGCAGCCTAGGACATCACAAAGACATTTAACGAATCCTCAAAGTCACCCACGGCAACGAATACGACTAACAAGACCTTCTGCCATGGACTCCTTAGTTACCACGGTAACCACTCACCACAGAGATCGTTATTCATTTTTAAACATCTTCAAAGCGCAGGTTTCACCACCACATGAACCGAAATCACATTTAATGAATTTCTCTTGAGTTTGAGTGGTTCTGTCGTTGCGGGTGTCTTTAGCGTCGAGGAGTTCATCCCTGTCGAAACTCCCGGAGTGTTGCTCCGTCCCCCTCATTATATAGACGTGTGACAATGGACACTCGATGTCACAACAGGTGTTTTGTATCTGTGACACGTCCTCCTCCTTGTTGTGATGCGGCTGCTGTAGCGCGCGTCACATTCCATACGACATGCCACTAAGCAACCCTGGTAAGAGAGTGACAGTGTCAGTACTTTCCTTTACGGCACTATGATCCCGCGCGGAGCGTGGAGTTCTATTAATGGCAGTTTATTGATCCGCCCGGGCCATCTGGTGCCCGCGTAGTATCTCTGTGACATCTCTGACACTTCTGCCTCGCTTTTTAAAATGTTTGTCCTTACCCTTTTCAGAGAGAGACAGAATCTCTGGCTTTGGGCTCTTATCAGTCTCTCCGACTCCTTCTTTCTTTCTCTCCTTTTTTTGTTCTTTTTTCAATCTTGCAATGCTCTGTTATCTTCTATTTCTGCCTCTTTCTCTTTTCAGACACGTCTGATATTCCCCTCTGTATCTGTTCACCTCCTTGTTTTGTGTGTCACACACTTTCTCTACAGCTCTGTTCTCCACCCGCTCACCTCTCCACCCGCTCAGCTCTCCACCCGCTAACCTCTCCACCCGCTCACCTCTCCACCTCTCCACCCGATCACCTCTCCACCTCTCCACCCGATCACCTCTCCACCTCTCCACCTCTCCACCCGCTCACCTCTCCACCTCTCCACCCGCTCACCTCTCCACCTCTCCACCCGATCACCTCTCCACC
>NC_140176.1:39034836-39037336 GCF_963971535.1 Notolepis coatsorum | reverse complement strand
ATGTCAGTGTTTACTGAACTGAAGACAAATGCATTGTAACGTACACCAGAACATCAACGTCAACGTCACGTTCGGCCATATGCCGTAACGTGAAACTCAACAGAATAACACGACACTGTCGCAATAGTTAGAACACTAGTTAAAGTGCTGGCACTCGCTAGAGTACCAGACGTAACAGTACTGTCTATCTGTATGTCATGTATGTCATATATGTTATGATGAATTGAAAATGGGGGACCCTGATGTAAACAAGACGAAAGTATTTATCTGGTCTGCATCCCCTTAACAATTGTGTGTATTGAGCTGTACTGTATTGTACCCATTCTGCAATCTGTTAATACAATTTTCAATCAATCAATCAATCAATGATGAATGATCAATTCACAACACAGTGTATTGCACTATCACAGGACCTAGCAAGTCGTACCATGCTCTTGTAAAAACTCATGTACATATACCGATATGCCCTACTTTGATTACTTGTATTATTGCACAATGTCGTTCTATTGGATTCTTATTATATTATTATTATTATTGTATTATGCACAATCGTTGCGGGCAAGACCCCCCGCATTTCACTGTATACTTGTATGCCGTGACAAATAAAACTCTTGACTTGACTTGACTACCCTTTGATCAAATACACGCTTACTGTACATGGTTTTATAGTTTCATAAAACGTGGTAAACTCAGTTTGATATAGACATTTCATTGGCGACTCAGTGCATGTGTGTGTGTGTTCCTGTGGGTCACCCATCTCGCGTGTGTGTTAAAACTGCATGACAAATAAAGACTTCTAGTCTAACAATTATTAAATTATTATTATATGATGTCAGATCAATGATACTGTCTAGCCCAGTCTGTCTGTCTCTATGCTGTAAATGTAAGGTATTTTCTTTCTATCACTCTCAGTGTTTGTTTTTTTCCATCCATGTATCTGTCAGCAACTCTTTCAAGTATCTTTCTCTCTCCCTCCCTCTTCTCTTTCTCTCTCTCACTCTCTCTCTCTCTCTATCTCTCTCTCTCTCTCTCTCTCTCTCTCTCTCTCTCTCTCTCTCTCTCTCTCTCTCTCTCTCTCTCTCATCTCTCTCTCTCTCTCTATCTCTATCTCTCTCTCTCTCTCTCTCTCTCTCTCTCTCTGTCCCTCCTCTCAGTGTGCAGGGTTGTGATGGTGGTAGAATAGATATATCTCCAGGGAGAGATGGACAGATCTATAATGTGGTTGTGTGTGTTTGTGTGTGTGTGGCATGGGTTGGGAGTGTTTTCCATCGACTTCCCTAGCTCTCAGGGCTCTTAGGCCTTTGAGGATTCATCCCTCCTGTCTTCTCCACCCACCACCTCCATCCGGAGTTATTTCCGTCTCTCCTTCATTCAATCCCATAATAACCCCTGTGATCTCGCAAAGGCCTACATGGCATCCAATTCTCTAGACCCGTGTATAATGTCAGCCTTGATTAGGCTACATCATCTTATACTATTGATGTTTTTTTATACCAGTATGTGTTGACTCCCCTTATGCCCTGGATGTCCTATCTCTGTTGGGGTAAATTGACTTTGAAGGGACGGTCCACGTTTTAAGGGAGGTCCATCTGCTTTGTCACCCGCTGCTTGTAGAGGTCATTGGGGGGTTGGGGAAGCTAGCTCTCCCTTGGGTCTCTGAAAGCGGTACACTGAATGGTAAACAAATAGCCTCCCGGCGAACATGGTCATCAATGACGTCACTTTGACGCACCATGGTGGTGTGTCGTGGTCTTTGTCTCACTGTGGTGGTGTGTTGTGGTCTTTGTCTCACCGCGGTGGTGTGTTGTGTGGTCTTTGGAACTCACCGTGGTGGTGTGTTGTGGTCTTTGTCTCACTGTGGTGGTGTGTTGTGTGGTCTTTGATCTCACCGTGGTGGTGTGTTGTGTGGTCTTTGACTCACCGTGGTGGTGTGTTGTGGTCTTCTTGACTCCCTGTGGTCGTGTGTTGTGGTCTTTGACTCACCGTGGTGGTGTGTTGTGTGGTCTTTGTCTCACCGTGGTGGTGTGTTGTGGTCTTTGTCTCACCGTGGTGGTGTGTTGTGTGGTCTTTGACTCACCGTGGTGGTGTGTTGTGTGGTCTTTGACTCACCGTGGTGGTGTGTTGTGGTCTTTGACTCACCGTGGTGGTGTGTTGTGGTCTTTGACTCCCCGTGGTCGTGTGTTGTGGTCTTTGTCTCACCGTGGTGGTGTGTTGTGTGGTCTTGACTCACCGTGGTGGTGTGTTGTGGTCCTTTGTCTCACCGTGGTGGCGTGTCGTGGTCTTTGTCTCACCGTGGTGATGTGTTGTGTGGTCTTTGTCTCACTGTGGTGGTGTGTTGTGTGGTCTTTGTCGTCACCGTGGTGGATGTGTTGTGTGGTCTTTGACTCACCGTGGTGATGTGTTGTGGTCTTTGACTCCCTGTGGTGATGTGTTGTGGTCTTTGACTCAACCGTGGTCGTGTGTTGTGGTCTTTGACTCACCGTGGTGATGTGTTGTTGGT
>NC_140176.1:39000777-39034636 GCF_963971535.1 Notolepis coatsorum | reverse complement strand
GAGAGAGAGAGAGAGAGAGAGAGAGAGAGAGAGATATAGAGAGAGAGAGAAAGATAGAGAGAGAGATGGGGCTGCAGTGAAACTTGGCTCAATGTTTGAAAACTGCAATGTAATGGCTGCATCTATATATCTCTATCCCTCCCTCTCTCTCTCTCTCTCTCTCTCTCTCTCTCTCTCTCTCTCTCTCTCTCTCTATCTCTCTCTCTCTCTCTCTCTCCTCTCTCTCGCTCTCGCTCTCTCTCTCACACTCACTCACTCACTCACTCACTCACTCACTCACTCACTCACTCACTCACTCACTCACTCACTCACTCACTCAAACACAGAAAGAAAGAATAAGACCACAGGAGTCCAATGTTTATGTCCCCATGTCAGGCTATTTAACCTGGTACACCTGCTATCATGTGACTCCCCCACCCCAGGTCTGTACGAAAGACTATAAATACATAGTAATTTACTTGCCCCCCAGGTTCAGAACCACTGGTCTACACCGGTCACTGTTGTCTTGGTAACAGATAATTACCATCTTCCTTGGATATCTACCTTTGAACTTTCATCTTGTGTTTGAGTGTGTCTGTGAACAGTGGAACGAAAATGAATAACCAAAAAGTTATACTAACCATTATACAATGGCATGCACATTTCTTGATTCTGATTGGCTGAAACAGTGAAGTTGCCAGTTGTTATTTAGTATAACACACTCCACGTGACCCCAGATCCCTCCCACAACCGAATTACTTCTGAATAATGTCTGAATCAATCCGCCATAGATAGAAAAATGGAAGTATGAATAGCTTTTGAACGAATCCTCCAAAAAAGATAGTCAACTGGAATATGTCAGTTTGTTACATACACATGGATTATGTAATTAATTTGTCATGACTCATTGTGAAACAAAAGAAAAATTGCGGAGATAAAAAAAAATGAAATGGCAGACGTATTTTTATTATATTTTTTTGGTCAGATTTGATTGATTGATTGATTGAAAATGTTATTACCAGATTGCAGAATGGGTACAATACAGTACGGCTCAATACACACAATTGTTAAGGGGATGCAGACCAGAGAAATACTTTCGTCTTGTTTACATCAGGGTCCCCCATTTTCAATTATAATAATAATAATTTAGGACCTGCTCCGAGGTCATCAATTGGCACACATGCGATGCATGCATGCAATTCGTATCTGCGATTAACCCATCCCGTCGCCCTTCCCCCCCAAGGGCAGCCGGGAGCAGACAGGCGTCAACGTGAGCCGCGCCAGGGGACCAATCCAAGTGCTCCTGTCCGTCTTCGTCAAGGACGCCACAGCGTTAGCGATCTTGTTGTTGTGCATGTTTTTCCATTGGGTTTATCTTATCGGGGGGGAAACCCTTGCGAGCACGGGGAGAACATGCAAACTCCACACAGAAAGGCCTGGGAGATACCCCACCTGGGTAACTGGCATCATGGAAACCTGGTCCCCAAGCGGGAATCGAACCATACCATATATGACATACATGACATACAGATAGACAGTACTGCTACATCTTGTTTAAGAAGCACAGTGAAGTTACCGGTTGTTATTTGATTGATTTATTGATTGAAAATGTTATTACCAGATTGCCAAATGGGTACAATACAGTACAGCTAAATACACACAATTGTTAAGGGGATGCAGACCAGAGAAAGACTTTCGTCTTGTTTACATCAGGGTCCCCCATTTTCAATGCATCATAACATATTATGACATACATGACATACAGATAGACAGTACTGCTAC
Organism: Notolepis coatsorum; assembly: GCF_963971535.1. Classification (NCBI taxonomy): domain Eukaryota; kingdom Metazoa; phylum Chordata; class Actinopteri; order Aulopiformes; family Paralepididae; genus Notolepis; species Notolepis coatsorum. Next base: position 39,032,875 of record NC_140176.1, on the reverse strand, counting down.
ATCTTGTTTAAGAAGCACAGTGAAGTTACCGGTTGTTATTTGATTGATTGATTGATTGATTTAACATTTGATTAACAGATTGCAGAATGGGTACAATACAGTACAGCTCAATACACACAATTGTTAAGGGGATGCAGACCCTTGTTTACATCAGGGTCCCCCATTTTCAATGCATCATAACATATATGACATACAGATAGACAGTACTGCTACATCTATACATTCATGACATACCAGATTTACAAATACAGTACTGTTTGTGATACAAGAAGAGAGTATATACATTTGACGAATAAACTGTATATTGGAGGAGGTTTGTAGGTAGGAGATTGGTAGGTGGGGTGGAGGGGGGGGGGTATTTTGTATAACACATTCTACGTGACCCCAGAACATCAATGTAAATAAACCATAATCACCCTACAAAAACAGTACTGTATTTGTAAATCTGGTATGTCATAAATGTATAGATGTAGCAGTACTGTCTATCTGGGTTTAACATGGTTTGTGGAGCTCCCTCTGGTGTCTACTAGTGGTTCTACTATTGGATCTACTTTCTCTGTGGATAGTTTTGTGAATAAATCTCCATTACTGTGTGTTTATTCTATAGCAATAAGGTTGGGTGAATTCGGCCATTGTATAAAAGACATTACACCACTTATAGTCGTGTGTTATAGGAATTAGATCATGCCTAGGGGGGTCTAACGACCATCCGCTGCACGTCGGGCCTAACATCCACCCCTATGCATGATCTAATTCCTATAACACACTCCTGGTAGCATAATACTAGTAAAATGAAGTAAAACAATTCAGATATTGAAGAAGTGTGTTTTTGGTGGGCAGGATGCAGAGTTTAGGGATAAATAATACATAAAGATAGAATAGAAAAGAAAAAGACCATTACTGCATCAAAAGTAATCAACAAACTATACTATAAAAACTGATAAAACCAAATGGTCTCTTTCTTTTCTTTTGTAGAGGCTGCACCCAGCTAAACTTGCCTTCCTGGATTTTGCACATAATACAAGGTAATGTTAAAAGGATGACACAAAAAGCCAGACCGAGGGCTTGTTTCAGTTTTATAATAAACAATCAAAATGAGAATTTTTTTTCCTGCCTATTTGTTTGGTGGAAACTTGGTCACGAAGTAAAAAAAAGAAAAAAAAAAAAGTAGTTCCGATGTAGCTAGCTATTTTTGCCATGTTCTTGTAGTGTAGCTTGCTACATTTATCTGGGGATAGCTTCCATTGTAGTTGAGCTATATTTAATCGAGAGTAACTTGTAGTGTAGCTTGCTACATTTTCCAAGTAGCTTGCCCATCACTGCCTGCACGTGATGTAATGCTTAAATAATCATAATCGGTTATTATATTGGTTTTTATATTTGATAATAAATAAATAAAACACAATAGGAAAGATTAAGTATATATAACTATAAAAGGAGTCCATTTGAACTGAAGTGTCATTGTCCTATTAAATCTCTAATATATATTGTACAGATAGAGAGAGGGTGAGAGAGAGAAATGTAGATAGATAGAGAGAAGTAGACATAGAGAGAGGGAGAGAGAGGAAGATATATAGAAAGAGGGATAGAGAGAGAAAGAGAGAGGGAGTGAGATATAGAGAAAGAGAGAAGGAGAGAGATAGAGAGAAATATAGAGGGAGATACAGAGAAAGAGAGAGGGAGAGAGATAGAAAGGGAGAGAGAGAGCGTTGTCATCACATTAAGTTCTCATGAAGTAATGTATTTGCCCAAGTGTGTGTGTGTGTGTGTGTGTGTGTGTGTGTGTGTGTGTGTGTGTGTGTGGGTCTGTGCGTGTGCATACACATAGGCTATAGGGAGGTGTAGTGGTTACGTCATTGCTGTTTCTGGCCGGTCCACCTCGCAAAATTGCAACGTATTTTTCCCCATTGCCCATTTCTAAATCATCTTGTTTAAAACAAATAAAGCATGCACATTTGCATGGTGTACCTTTCTGTGCTTATTCATCCACAATCTATACAGTAGCTCAACCAAAATATTCACAATTAATCGTAAAAGAAAATCGATTTTTTTTTTTATTTCAACCAAAAATGCTTAAAATAATGTTAGTGATAGAAGGGATTTTCTTTTTTTGCAAAAATGGAAAGCTTTCCAATATTTATGCGGCAGAATTGTTACAATAGCCGATAATCCATTTTCCCAGTGATAAATCCCTATACGAGTGGACCTCGCGGGCGGTCCAAAGTGACATCAGACTACACCTCCCTATAGAGGTTTTCAATGGAATTGCGTTGCTAGGGAACAGCTCGGTTCCTGCAGCTTATTTCCTGTGAAGTGTTGATATTTACGGAAGCCCTAAGAGGCCGTACACTCATCAATTTTATTTACTCTGTTTTCCCGTGATAACGAGTTAATTTAATTTGTTTTCTCGTGATAACGGGATAATTTTCTCGAGATCTCGAGAAAACAAAACGATAGTCTGACTCTTGTATTAAATCACTGCAGGAAACATCATTCAGTGTTGCAATGTCAGAGGAGCAGGTAGCCCCTTTCGTGACTGTGATGCGGGGCATCACAGTCACGAAAGGGGCTAAAGGAGCAGGAGGATATTGATCACAGCGTCAGCGTCACATATAAGAGATAAGATAAGATATTCCTTTATTGATCCCCTTGGGGAAATTCAGGCATCATAGCAGCATGGGGGAAGGGGGGGGGGGGGGGGTGGTACAGGTAGTAAAAACAACACAGGCAGTGTAAACAATTAGGTCAATTTGGTCAATATAATTTACTATCTAACTAGCTGAAAAATAATATGAAATTATTCACAGTGTCACATAAGGTGCAGTATGCATAAGGTAGTGTTATAATTTACTATCTACTGAGTATACATTATTCACAGTATCACAGTATCCACTGAAATATACATTATTCACAGTATCACAGTATCACAGTATCCACATAAGGTGCAGTATGCCTAAGGTAGTGTAGGTTGTCCTCCTTGGGTTCCTATAAGTCCCAGGTCAATGTCTGGTAGCAGTCGCTGTCGCTGCCCCCTGTTGTGGAGCCTGGATGCTGCTAGTCGCTGCCCACTGTTGTGGAGCCTGATGGCCGCTGGTATGAAGGACTGTCGGAGGCGGTTAGTTGAGTGTCGGGGGGGAATGAGTCTGTGGCTGAACGAGCTTCTCATCTTGACTAGCTCGTCGTAGAGGGGGTGGTAGGGGTTCTCCATGATGGCAGCCAGCTTCCTTATCATCCCCCTCTCTGCCATCACCTCAAGTCTAAGTAGCTCGACTCCCACCACAATCAAGGCCTGACACAGGCTGAAATAGCTTTATGCCTTGCTGTTACAGATAATATATACACATTAGTGTCCGTCATCTAAGAAGACGGTTAGCAAAGGCTTCAGCTTTACCGGCGGCGCAATCAAAGTGAGCTCTCAAAGAGCACTAGGCCTATATACGGGAGGCTGCAACTCGAAACTGGCCCAGTATGTCCAAACCCCTCCCACCCCCTCCAAATTTACAGTTTCCTCCCCCTCGTATGTATATTTTCTGTTAGGATCTCTGTTTAACAGTACTGTTATTTGCATATCTTGTATGTCACAAATGTAACAGTACTGTGTATACCTGTATGTCATGTACCCCCTGAAATAAATTTATCCGTTGTCACGAGAAAACGGACTTCGTTTTCTCGAGATAACGAGATAAATTAATCCGTTATCATGAGAAAACGGACTTTGTTATGTCGATATAACGAAATAATGAGTCGTTATCACGTGAAAACGAACTTTGTTTTCTTGTGATAACGAGAAAATTATCCCGTTATCACAAGAAAACAAATTAAATTAACTCGTTATCACGGGAAACATTTATGAATGTACGGCCGCTTAGGGCTTGCGTAGATATTAGCAAACATTGTGACAGGAAATAAACTTGGGTCCACTGAGATGGGTTACAAATAGAAAAATATCAGCTCCGAAAATTGGATTGAAGAAGGAAACCAGATTTTCCAGGTGCACATTTTAGATGTGACAAATATTTTGTGTGTGCGTGCACATGTGGTGTGATTGGCTGACGACCAGGAAGTAATGAAACAGAACAGCTGTTAGTGAGCACATCGTATGGCAACACACCACTCTAACCCCCACAGAGGCTTTCTGCAGGAGCAGTCTGTCTCTTGTCCAAGCCAACCACACTGGAAATATGAGCCCACTCTTACAGATATCTTCAATACACTGCGTTTTAGAAGATCATTGCATAACTGTTGCAAATGCTGCCCAGTAAGCATTTTGAATGCGATTCTATATTTGGAGTTATCTAATAATTTTGTATTATTATTTAACGCAGCAGGTCAACCTCACAGTAGCCATATTTTCCAAATATTCGCCTAAAAGTACATACCCAAGTAAATTGAAGATTGCTCAACTTCTACAAGGTCCATTTGCTCTTAGTATCTAGGGACATCTATGGACCTAGAGTCAGAAATATTGTGCGAAATATTGTGTCAATAATGCTTGAGTAAATTGTAATGAACCAAAGGAGAATATAAATTAGAATTATTATAATTTATTTCCATCTTTGTCTGTAAATAACACCATGCTAATATTGACCAGAAGTGAAAAATGAAGTATTCAAAATTAATAAAGGGCAGATGATTTACAAGGGGTTTTGTAGATACAGAACTGCATTTTGCCATCCGGACACATGCAATTTGAAATATGAATACAGAATATCAGGCCTATACATGACCTTATTATGGCCAAGTCTTACATCTATCGATCCTCCTAAATCTGGATTTAGTACCACAAGGCACCCGTTACAGGGCAGCAAAGACTGTAAACGAAATCTACTGTACAGTTACTTTGTATAATGTCCATAGCTTCACCATTTGTCACCGGATTGCGACCGTTTTTTTGTCTAGACGTTCACAGAAAGGTAAATAAACAATATATGTTGTATTTTATTGCAATAATGTCGAGGTTTGTTCCAACTGTGAGATATAATCACGATTTTCGCTTCAATATATATTTGTTTACGTCAAGCGGCTGGGTAGCGACTACATCTCAGTGAACACATGAAGCAGAACAGACACATTTCAGTCAAAAGGCTGGGTGAGGTGCGGCTGGTTAGCGCTGTGCACTAAGCACTCGCCTACCGCCGCAGAGACTCTGGGATCGATTCCAGCTGTCAGCGGTACCTCCGGCTAGGTCAGTCATCCCTACTAACACAATTGGCAGTGTTAGCGGGTGGGAAGCTGGTGGGGTATGTGTCCTGGTCGTTGTAAACTGTGACCACCCCACCAGTTAAACTCCTCGCTGTCAGGTGACAAAAGAAGCAGTTGGTGACTCCACATGTATCGGAGGAGGCATGTGGTAGTTCTACACCCTCCCCAGGCCGACAGTGGGGCAATGTGCGCAACGACCAGGAAGGGAATTGGCATAACGACTAAATTGGGATGGGTGAAAAGTACAGAAAGCCCAAAAAAAACTACAAAAATAGGCTGGCTGACAGTTGCAGGTGTGTGTAAACAAGTCTGCGATAGAGTCCTTCAAAGTAGGGGGGGGGGGGATCAATTTGTCCATTTTCCAAGTATTTGGAGAGGGGGGAGTGAGGAGGATCAATTTGTCCATTGTCCAAGTATTTTGCATCTCGTTCCAACTGCAGCTAATTGGAAGGATGTTTGACCAAAGGAACATCTCTTAGATTTCTAATATCATAAGATCAGATCAGGTTATCAAAATAACAATTATAGTTGATGAAGTAACAATTTAATTCATATGACAAATTGATTTGATCCTACAGTAAGTTACACAAATACAGCTGTCGGTCTGACACACACACACTCTGTCTCAACCTGATTAACTAACACACACAATACCTCACACACACACAAAACCCCCACTCTCAGCCATATAGACACACTCACATGACTATTAGAGCTGCCCAGTACAACTAGTCTACTACTGTTGACCACAAGGAGCTGTCCAGAACAACAACAGTCTACTACTGTTGACCACTAGGAGCTGCCCAGTACAACCACAGTCTTGTGCTGTTGGCTACTGAGCAGCTCCGCTAGGGAGTTAGGCACCTAGCTTTCTCAAGGGCACCATATGGTTGTTTTTGAAAGGAGGAGAAAGCATCACACATGCTCTCCCTCTCTTCACAGTCCTGGTTGGTTGAGGATTCAAAGGGATCAGTCACCTCATGCCTTATACACTGTATGTAACCCCCTCACATGCACACACTCACTTTAAACAAACACTCACTGTAACACTCACTGTAACACTACACCATATTTGATCTATTTATTATCTTTATTATTGACTGCCACGCTGTTTTTCCATCTTTACTCCCTGGCGCCAGCGTTATTGACCATTTTCACGATGTTTGTGGACCCATCGTATATTCTATAGTATAGCTATGGAGACATTAGTATGGCTCATTTGACAGGCACTATTTATACTCCAACAGGGACAAAACAGTTTATTTCTACATACCTTCGTTTGTGCGCTATACCGTGCAAAAGGTCGCCCCGTTTCACAATAATCCAGGCTGGTTTTCTAGATTGTGAGATATACTGTAGAGTGTTTTGTGCGCGTATGCGCAAATCTCGGCTGAAACCTAGATTATTGCCAGGTCAAAGGTAAACACGACCATGTTTCTTCACAAAGCCAGGGGGGGGGGGGGGGGGGGGGCGTTTTCCGACGCTGCGATCATTACAAAAGCAAGCTTTATGATGGGGTTTGGTAAAATAGACGTAAAATAGATGTTACCTTTGTCAGTAGGCATACGACCATAGGTTTCTTCACAAAGCCATCGGGGAGGGGGGGGGGGCGTGGGGGGGGGGGGGGGGGTCCTTTTCCGACGCTGCGATCATTACAAAAGCATGTTTTATGATGGGGTTCGGTAAAATAGACGTAAAATAGACGTTACCTTTGTTAGCAGGTACTCCACTCTCACTCCAAGTGTCTTGAATCAGAACAGGATCAATACATATAACGTTAGGTGGCCATCATCCGTTGTCTTCTTCTTCTATAGTCTGCTCTCAGAAATTAGATATCTCGTTATTTGCATTTAGAATTTTTTCTTTTATTTGCATTTTTTTACTTCATTGCCTGCATTTTTACTTCATTGTACTTAGGTCGTACTTTAGTTTGTATATTGTATATTTGTATAGTGTTGGGACTTTATTCTTCTTTTACTTACTTTTTATTTGACTGTATGAAGCACATTCTCAGGGGCTCATACAGAACCAAGCATTTCACTGTAATGTACATGTACTTTATACGTGACAAATAAAAGCAAACTTGAAACTTGAAAACATGTTGTGTTGTGGTTCCTCGACTGTAGCAGCATCCAATATAATATAAAATAAAAATAGCAAAAAAGAAAAAGAAAAAAAAGCAAGATGACTATACAATTATAACAAAGTGTGTAGTGTGCAAAATAACAGTATGCACAGTATGCAGATATTACACCATTATAGTGGGGATAAAGCAGAGAGGGGGGACGGAGAAGAGGAGGGGGGCTGTCAATGAGTCTGAGGGCTTGGGGGAAAAAGCTGTTCTTCAGCCGGTTGGATCTGGCTGTGTGACTGCGGTAGCGCTTTCCAGGATCCGCATCAGCTGGAACAGTCCATAGTTGGGGTGATTGAAGTCCTTTTCCGGGCTTTCTTTATGCATACGGTCGCAGCTATTGCGGATTTGTTTTTGTCTATCGCTATCATCGCTGTCTTACCAGATTCCTAATTTAAACCGCCTCTGGTGAAATTTGCGTCCGCTCATGATGTTTCATCCATGTTCAGTTAGCATAACGTAACATGATGCCCTGTGTTTTATTCTTTGAAATGTATGGGATGTTTTTGAGTTTACTAACTATATCATGGTCTGTCTTTTTCTTTTTTCTATGCCACCCCTTGACTCATCCCTCTGTGTCACCTGTAGGTAAGTCACTATCTCCTCTTTATAAACGGTGTGTGTGTGTGTGTGTGTGTGTGTGTGTGTGTGTGTGTGTGTGTGTGTGTGTGTGTGTGTGTGTGTGTGTGTGTGTGTGTGTGTGTGTGTGTGTGTGTGTGTGTGTGTGTGTGTGTGTGTGTGTGTGTGTGTGTGTGTGTGTGTGTGTGTGTGTGTGTGTGTGTGTGTGCGTGCACGCTGATTAAGCTTGTTGAGTATCCCTTATGCAATCAACCTGAATACAGTTTAATTGTACCATCAGTACAACTTCTTCACAAGGGCAAGGGCACAGCTGAGCACAGCTGAATAAGAGCATTATCCGCATGGGTAAACATTGTTGTTGATGTGGTGGAACTAGTCTCAGTGTTACTACATGCATCAAGCATAGGAAATGCACGGTTTTCTGTCGTGGATGGTAAACCTTATGCAACGCTAGTGATCGTAATGCCTGCTAGCATCGAATTAGCTTTCTAGCTGATGGCAACAAACGACAAGCTAGTTCCAGGTGTTATTCAGATTACAGAGTGTCACAAGGGTTAACACAATGGGGACGAACAACGTATATATCCGTGTTTCAATTCCACCCGTTGTGGACAGAGGCACGGATAAATCCGTAGCAAGTTGTTATTGCTTTTATTCCATTTTAATAACCTATTCAAGGTCGCCGAGCGGCACTGCAGATATACCCTACTCTTTGAATTCGAGAAGGTGCAATACCGGCCAGATCCTCTTAGGGGCGGTATCGCGATAATGCAGTGTTCCCTGTGGCCGAACGGTGGACTATTTATTTTACTTTCAATGGAGTTTTATGTTAGCTCGATTCTGGATCTGCAGCCTGTAGCTTGGATTACGTTTTGCATCGCATATTTCACCATGCAATAAGGGGATTTATCATCAGCCAATGGACATATGATCTACCAGATGGCGATCTATAACGGGGAAATGCTTGGGGGGATCCCACCGGACCACGGTAAGATCTTTTTCACGTAAAGTACATCCCGATCGGGCCTTGTTTTGATAGCCATCCAGGCGTTCGGCCTATGAGGCTAATGAGGCTAACGCGGTTATTGGTAATCAATAATCAGAAACGACGTCCCCCCCCCCCCCCCCCTTTCATGCATACATGCGTGAGGATCGTGCCGATCATATGCAGTTTGAGTTTTAACTGGAGCGTATCTATAACCGAAATGCCATTGGATTTAACGTTATTAGCTATTAGTCCATTAACTCGGCTTCCAGGAAATATACTAGACCAAATCCGGTATAATGCTTATATTCACGGCGCTATAAAATGAGAACGTATTGATGAATATATTTTTTTTTTAAGCCATTTTGAAGGGACGGTTTATGGTCTAAATTCACAATGAGAATGGACAGATAGCAATACTATAAAGTATAGATTTAGCTCTACAAACAGCCCCACGTCTGTTTACATTCCCCGGTCCTCTTGAGATTAATTAGACTTATCCCAGTGGCCGCGAAAGTGTTGTTGCAAAACACATGGAAATATAAATATGGATAAATGCTGCCTATTTTTATTTCATGTTATATATTTGATTGTCGACTATGGTATAAAAGGGATAATGCCCTTCAAGATGTACATTAACATATTTTAATGGAGTCTGCGGAGGCAACCGTCCGCCACATTGCATTGGCCGGCCTGTATCTCCACCTGGTCTATTAAAATATGCTAATGTGCCGCTCGTCAGGCATTATCCCTTATGTATCTCATACCACTTAATGTCCCTAAACCCCAACTATCCCTTAAATGTTAAGCGCCAGGCCACTCTCGCCGCGTCTGAAAGCTCTGGCATCTCCCTTTTATCCGACCCTCAAAAGTACTGTGATCGCTAAACGGTGTCACCGCAGAGTCACCCTACGGTGTAGCTTCTGCAGTGAACGGGTTGGAGGCGAGGAGATGAATCACTCACAGAGATGAGAGGAGATAAGATGAGGTGGGGAGGAGAGAGATTACCCTGCCATTGTGGGCAGATCAAGTGCTGTACGCACGTACAGATATTAGGCATATATCACACTTATTACTCTTCAGACTCCAATATTTTTCACATGCTACAGTTCTCTCTCTCTCTCATTTTGCCTCTGTCTTGTCTTCCCCTCTCTCTCTTTCTCTCCGTCTCCCTCGTTCTCTCCCACTGTCTGTTGTGGCCTTGTTGTAGTGTTAGTAACACGCCATGTGTGATGTACTCACGGTGTGTTTTTACAGCATTGCTAGTTGCACATGTACGGTACGGTATAGCGCTGCAAACTGGCGGTGTGGGAATGTCTTTGTGATCAAAGGTGGATAAAGCAGGTGGTAGTGCTTTGTTTACAAAACGAGTTGCTTTTCATTTGCTTTTCATTTAGCTAAGGATATGAGATATTTGTTTGTGTGTGTGTGTGCGTTTCAGGTTTGTCCTTTTTAAGCATCTGTTTTCTTTGAGGTTTGACTTTTTCCTTTTACAATAATACTTGTGTGTGTGTGCAATGCATGCATGTGCGTGTGTACGTGTTAGGGATGGCCTGATCGTTATTGGTCGATATTCATTGATCGGTGGTCGATCGGTGGCCTCGACAAACTAGTCGATAGTCTACAGAGGAATTGAAAGCTGAGAAGACATGAGACAGGAGGGAGGATTAGAGCGTTTCTGAAGGGGACGGCACAGGAGATAGGGGCGGATGGAGAGAGCCAATGGAGCGAGCCGCATTGCGTAGGGGCAGATGGAGAGAGCCAATGGAGAGAGCCACATTGCGTAGGGGCAGATGGAGAGAGCCAATGGAGAGAGCCGCTAGCAATGCGGCCAGGGAGGATTGGTTCTGTTCTGCCACGTATGAGGAACCGATGGGATAGAGTAGGATTTCTCAACGGGGGGTGGTGCCACACCCAGGGGGCGTTCAGAGAGTGTCTGGGGTTGCAGAATTGTTGAAAGGGGGCCGTTGAGATGCTCAAAGAGGCCATTGTTTATTTTATTAATTTATCATTGTTTTAATATCAGGACAACAACTTGACTGAGAGGAGCCTACGTGCAGTGAGCACAATCAAAATCCAAAATCCCACTTCAGAAACAGGGAAAGTGTCTACTTTTTGTAATGTTTAATTTATAAAAAGGAGTACAAATCTGAATCCATGAAAAAAAGAATATAATAATTAAAATTGTATTGGGTCCCTACCCAGCGTGTGCCTTCATTTGATAAACAGAAAATAATCATAATCGATAGCCGAAAACATGAGGGTGGTGTTATGGAACATGGACGTCAGATAAGGGGGCATTGACCCAAACAAGGTTGAGAACCACTGGGATAGAGAGAGAACATGTGAGACAGTTTGTTTACAGGCAGCGACAGATGGTCATCAGGTGACAAAATTATACTCAACATGGAGCAAACTAACACTGACGCAGGCTATCAAAAAACCCTGGCAGCCTTAATTCTATGTATATATTTTATTAAAAGAAATGCAGACCCAAGCCGCCAGACACTCGCAAAGTGGCATGTCGCGCCGGTGGGCAAATTGTCCTAAGGAGGGCCCAGCCCCGGGCCGTTGCACGCTATGTGGTTTAAATATATAAAAATTATAAGGCATCTTTGATTAAACATTGAGAATAATTTAAGTATCTTGAGGCTGGAGGCTTGGAAATCCCAATATGGTCACCCTAGGTTATATCAACTCACTAGGTAACATCAAAACAACATAACAATGACAAGTTTGCATCCGTGTAAGGTTAGATAAATAGATAGATAGAGAGAAGGATAGTGAGAGAGAGCTAATGAATAGATGAAGAAATATGTGTGAATGAAGAGGAGGGACACTACAGATTTGCACATCATCCACAGCATACAGGATCCCAAATCGCTTTAGAAGCACTGTCCCGTTATGAGCATGTCTCTGTCTTTGTCTGCTAACGGTCCGACCACTGGCCCAGTTAGAAAATGCATGAACTTGAACGTACATCGGTTTGTGATAGATTATTAGTTACTGGGTATGTCAGAGACTGAGTACCTCGTATTTGGTACGATTTTTAAGCTAACAACTAGGGCTTTCCAATGATATAAAATATGTGTATGATTATCAGCATTATTATTGTTATTATTCTTCATATGTAGTTGAACTTGTAAACAGAATTCGGCTATAGGGCGACAATAATGTGGTCAAGAGGCATGGTTTCTATCTCGAGCCTTAACTGGCGTGGTTTATTATTCACATGGCAGAGCAGTAACACTACAGGTCTTCTCTCACGGAGAGACTGGGGGAAAGAGAAAGAAGTGGGAGGAGACACCTCTATTTATACTCGCCACCTGGTGGTGTTCCTGAGTGTCTCCGCCTAGAGCGCCCTCTAGTGGAAACAGTTATATATGCAGTTAGACAGTTACTATTGTAAACAGTTATATATGCAGTTAGACAGTTACTAACAATCCTACACAGAACCTCTGCCTTCAACAGAACTTGATATAGTTGAACTTGAACGTAAAGATAACAATGAATTTTCAAGCACTTTCCTTAATTGGGATAATACAAATTAGATAAAAATTTTTTTACATAATTTGTGGATTGTGTATGGTTAATGGGATCTCTGAGTTGTAATGGTTGCCAGTCTTAATTGGTTTATCCCTGGTCCCCACATATGGTCTACCAAACATTTAGCTTATTAGGCTTTTGGCATTGTTTGTATCTTGTATGTATACTGGTAAAACCCATACACAGCTAATGTTATCTATCTAATGTTAGCATTACAGGGCTACAAATGTGTCACCTAACTAATGGTATCTAGCTAATGTTATCATTACAGGGATACTGACTCCTAGAACCCACTTCACCCCTGCCCACTTTGACAACCTAGGATGGCTTAGAGTAGACGACAGAGTACAGCAACTTGCAATGGGCCTGGTCTACAAGTTACACTACACAACCAAGGTACCTATGTACATGTCAAAATACTTCCCAAAGGTCAGTGAATACCACGATCACAACACCAGAGGGAGCTCCACAAATCATGTTAAACCCAGATTCGGCTCAAACAAGGGACTAAACACGTTTCGCAATTATGCCAACATCAATGTGGAACGCCCTACCCAAAGCTGTAAAGGAGTGTGAATCACTACCCACTTTCAAAAACACTTTCAAAGAACACCTACGGGAGACTGCAATTCGAAACTGGCCCCTACAAATGTCCTAACCCAGTTGTACAGTAAATTACCAAGTATGGCTTTGTCAGTATTCCAATGTACAGTGTACAGTGTCCCCCACCCACCCCCTACCCAACCCCCCCCCCCCCCCCCCCCCCACCTCCAATGTACAGTCCCCCCCCCCCCACACCCACCCAACCCCACTCCACCTACCCAACATCCTCCAATGTACAGTTTCTAAGTCAAATGTATATACACTGTTTTCTGGATACTTTTTGTATCACAAACAGTACTGTATTTGCAAATCTGGTATGTCATAAATGTATAGATGTAGCAGTACTGTCTATCTGTATGTCGTGTGTGTCATATATGTTATGATGAATTGAAAATGGGGGACCCTGATGTAAACAAGATGAAAGTCTTTCTCTGGTCTGCATCCCCTTAACAATTGTATGTATTGAGCTGTACTGTACTGTACCCATTCTGCAATCTGTTAATACACTTTTCAATCAATCAATCAATCAACGTGTCACGTAGCTAATGTTATCTAGCTAATGTTATAATTACAGGGATACAAACGTGTCACCTAGCTAATGTTATCTAGCTAATGTTAGCATTACACATTAGTGCATGTTGTAGATTGCTGTTGTAAATGCTATGCATGTCCTTCCATGCCCTTCTAACTGTTTACCCCCCCCCCAAATTATTAATGGTATTCATGGTCTTGTAGCTGCTTATGTCCAGCATGTACAGTAAAACACCTTGAGCTTGTCACTATCAAGCTCTACTTAATGTCATTATACATTTATGACCACCTTGCACGGAATTTGCCCAGGTTGTCGAGACGCAGATGTGGACGGGCTGTCAGCAAGTCATTAGCGAGGACGCGGGTGGACGTGAACACAGAGCGACACTGAAACCCGTCCCCCATTTAATGAGCCACATTTGCGAGAGGCGGGAAACGAGAGGTTCCTGGCCAGTCCACGTCAAAGTGATGGCAATTAGGTGATGCCAACAGCCGGTGGTGGAGCAGGGGGGTGAGGGGGTGAGGGGAGATATAGAACAGTGAGACAAAGAGAGACAGATAAAAAGAGAGAAAAGGAGAGGGGGTAGATGGAACAAGGAGAGATGGGGAAGAGAGCGAAGGAGGTTGGGAGAGAGAGACAGAGAGCAAAGGAGAGAGAGACATGCGGAGAGAGGGAGTGACCGGCAGAGAGAGATACAGGCAGAGAGATACATACAGGCAGATAGAGAGATAGACAGCAAGATAGAGACATGCATAGATAGAGAGAGAGACAGAGGCAGAAAGAGAGAGACACAAAGCGATAGAGACAGGCAGAGATAGAGAGACAGACAGAGAGGCAGAAAGAGAGAGACACAAAGAGATAGAGACAGGCAGAGATAGAGAGACATACAGAGAGGCAGAAAGAGAGAGACACAAAGAGATAGAGACAGGCAGAGATAGAGAGAGATACAGAGAGGCAGAAAGAGAGAGACAAAGAGATAGAGACAGGCAGAGATAGAGAGATAGACAGAGAGGCAGAAAGAGAGAGACACAAATAGATAGAGACAGGCAGAGATAGAGAGAGAGACAGAGAGGCAGAAAGAGAGAGACACAAAGCGATAGAGACAGGCAGAGATAGAGAGAGAGACAGAGAGGCAGACAGAGAGAGACACAAAGAGATAGAGACAGGCAGAGATAGAGAGAGACAGATAGGCAGAAAGAAACACAAATAGATAGAGACAGACAGAGATAGAGAGAGAGACAGAGAGGCAGAAAGAGAGAGACACAAAGAGATAGAGACAGGCAGAGATAGAGACATAGTGAGAGAGAGACAGAGAGGCAGAAAAAGAGAGACATAGAGAGAGGTGTACAGGTGGTGCTGGTCACCAGGTGAAATCATTACACCTGGTCGTCCTTCATTAGAGACACGTCTCCTTGTCAGACTGAGAGAAGGAAACGGGGAGGAGGACGAGAGAAGGAGGTGAGATGGAGATGGGGAGGAGGTTAGATCGCCTCTGGGAGGAGGAGGATGAGGAGGAGGATGAGGAGGAGGAGGAGGATGAGAGAGGAGGATGAGGAGGAGAGGAAAATGGGGAAGAGGAGAGAGGAAGCCGGGGAGGAGGTGCAAGACACTGTTTGAAGACACAAAGATACACAGATGTATGGACAAGTGTGTGCACAAACACACACACACACACACACACACACACACACACACACACACACACACACACACACACACACACACACACACACATACACACACACACACACACCTACACACCTACACACACACACACACACACACACACACACACACACACACACACACACACACACACACACACACACACACACACACACACACACACACACACACACACACATACATGTCATCACCACATCTGTCCCCTCATTAGATCTGTCATTGGGAAGCCCGCTGAAGGCTACTGCTATCATTAGCAATTTAGAGAGAGGGGGGGGGGGCAGAGAGAGAGACAGGATATATATATATACTGAGAGAGGGGGGAGAGAGAAAGCAAGAGAGAGAGAGACAGTAAGGGAGAGAGAGGGAGATTATAGAGGCACAGAGATAACTTAATGTGTTTCCATCCTCAGGCTCTTGTCGCTTACCTCTATTAAAGAATGAGTGAAGGGGAGAGAGAGAGCAGAGAAAAGCAGCAGCAGAGAGAGAAAAAGAGAGATAGAGAGGTATACATAGACAGAGTGAGTGAGTGAGTGTGTGTGTGTGTGTGTGTGTGTGTGTGTGTGTGTGTGTGTGTGTGTGTGTGTGTGTGTGTGTGTGTGTGTGTGTGTGTGTGTGTGTGTGTGTGTGTGTGTGTGTGTGTGTGTGTGTGTGTGTGTGTGTGTGTGTGTGAGAGAGAGAGATATAGAGAGAGAGAGAGAGAGAGATAGATAGAGAGAGAGAGAGAGAGAGAGAGAGAGAGAGAGAGAGAGAGAGAGAAGCAGATACAGAGAGTGAGTGCCTTTTCTACAACCCCAGGTAAAACATTTAGCGATCAGGGAAAGTTGACCCCAGAGTCGTGTATTAATCACAATGCTGATTAGCCTACAAACAAACCCGGAGCAAAATAAAGCCTGCTAAGTGTTCAGACAATCTTAATTATCAACCAACAATTGGAGATGTCCTACTTTTTACATCTTGCCCTTAGCCAAAGTAATACAGTCATTGAATTATAATGTACCCACCAATATCAGCCTCACATTTGAATAGGAACGCACAAAGGAAGGTGCAATGTGACTCACGCACTGAGCGATCGGAGCACTGGGCACTTGTTGCCTAACAATGAGAATGGCTCCGAACCCAGTCCACTACTGTATGTCTCACATATGTTTCTGTTCAGGTCCAGTTGTACTAATGGTTCTGTAGCTGCTCCAGCTCAGCGGATCGACCGCTGCCGGCCGCGGTTAGACGTTCACATATCGAGGCGTCTGTGTTAAAGTGTCGCCCAGTTAACCTCTTCCATTATTAATCACTCACTTATGACGCGGTTCATTAACCCGGAGCCCTATTATCTGAAAATCCCCCTAAAATACATACCTAAGTAAATGGAGTATTGCTCCACTTCTACAAGGTCCATTTGCATGTTCTTGGTATCTAGGGACATCTATGGACCTCAGTGAATGTATTCCCAGTGTCAGAAATATTGTGTCTATTACTAGGCTTGCTTAAATTGTAATGAAACAAAGGAGAATATGAATTATGATTTTTCTTTGCATCTTTGACAGTGAATAACACCATGCTAATCATGACCAGACATGAAAAACTACCTTCAGTACCTTCTTGAGATCATGTGTACAACAAATCTAAGGAAATTAATAAAGGGAAGATGATTAAACAGAAGGTTTTGTAGATACAGTACTGAATTCTCGCATCCGGACCAATGCAATTTGAAATATTATTATAGAATATAGAATAGCAGGCTTATAAATTACCTTATTATAGCCAATTCGCACATTTATGGATTGTGCCAAATCTTATATTTCAAATGGCCGAGTTCAATTTGGATTTAGTATCACCAGGTGTGCATCAGAACAGATAATGAAATTGACTGTAAATACAGTCGCTTAATTTTTTTTATCAAGTCTTTTTTATTTGAAGATTGCATTTTTACAGTTGTGCCCACATGGGCTGAAAGAAAAGAAATGATAAAATAAAACCCTCCCTCCCTTCCCTCCCCTCCCCTGCCCTATACCAGACAAAATCATTCTTACATACCTTAGAGCATTTCTTAATCATTGTTTTTCCTTAAAATGTTTTAAATGTTTTAATCACCAGACAGTGGGCCTAGTGAATATATGCATCTCTTGTATTCTGCAGATAGAGATAGAGAAATAAGAAAGAAAAAAAATAAGAACATAGAAGAACAGGGAGCTGAGAAACAAGGAGGGTCAGTCAAACCGCCTCTGTCACATTATCCACTTCCATATCTTCAAAGAAAGTCAAGAAAGGATCCCAAATATTGTGGAATTTTTCGGTACAACCTCTGACAGGTGTCAAAGATGGCTTGCCAAAAGGTGTGTAGCTTTGGACACGTCCAAAACATGTGGAGCAGAGTGGCTGGAGCCTGTCCGCGACGATCACACAGAGGATCTATGTCAGGATAAATTTGAGAGAGTTGGTGTACAATTTTTATTGGATAACAGCATGTTAAAGGGGAGATGAAGCATTGAACAATGTGATCCTAGTTTGTTTGTAGTGTACCTTGTGTAAGACAGTGTCCTATAATCAAATGTGAAATCCTGCTTATTTGTCTGAAAAATCAAATGTAATTTCCCTGTTTTTGCCATGGGCGGGGCCATTTTAGATGGTGACGTCACGGTGTTGGTTTGGTGTATACACTGCTGGTTAGCTGCCTATAGTAAACATGGATTGTCGGGTCAGTCAGTAAATAAAATGTTGCCTACCAAACAACGGGACCGCGGTGGTTCTTTTTGTATTGCTCCTGGCTGTTCAAACAAATTTTTGGTTCATTTCCACAAACTACCAGTGAAAGTGTTGTTGGCACGTTGGCTGGCTGCACTCAAGCGGTGCGATCAGCCTGTTGGACAGGGAATGAAGATCTGCAGCGAACACTTCATTGCCTCGGATTATGTTGTTGGGGGTGAGAGGTTTGTCCAGAAGACCACTAATCAGATGAAGCCCGATGCGGTTCCCTCGGTCTTCGACAGACAGACCGGCGCAGGCAGTTCAACCAGCGTTGTGGAGCATTTAGCTACCTGGCTACCTAGCTACGGTTCAACCAGCGTCGCGGAGCATTTAGCCTGCTGGCTATCTAGCTACGGTTCAACCAGTGTCGCGGAGCATTTCGCCTGCTGGCTACCTAGCCGGCTAACCCAGCTCGCTAAATGCTGCATGTAGCTAGTTAGCTGAACCGTAGCTAGGTAGCCAGGTAGCTGAATGCCCCGCGACGCTGGTTGAAATGGAGCTAGGTAGCCAGGTACTGTAGCTAAATGCTCCACGACGCTGGTTGAACTGGAGCTAGGTAGCCAGGTAGCTAAATGCCCCACGACGCTGGTTGAACTGGAGCTAGGTAGCCAGGTAGCTAAATGCTCCGCGACGCTGGTTGAACTGCCTGCGCCGGTCTGTCTGTCGAAGACCGAGGGAACCGCATCGGGCTTCAGCTGATTAGTGGTCTTCTGGACAAACCTCCCACCCCCAACAATATAATCCGAGGCAATGAAGTGTTCGCTGCAAATCTTCATTCCCTGTCCAACAGGCTGATCGCGCCGCTTGAGTGCAGCTAGCCAACGTGCCAACAACACTGTTTTTTTCACTGGTAGTTTGTGGAAATGAACCAACTTTCCTCTCTCTTTCATAAAATTAAAATTAGTTTGAACAGCCAGGAGCAATACAAAAAGAACCACCGCGGTCCCGTTGTTTGGTAGGCAACATTTAATTTACTGACTGACCCGACAATCCATGTTTACTATAGGCAGTGTGGGATATTTGTAGATATCCTGATGAAGAATGTCTCAGTCAACCGAGACTTGGATAATAACAAGGTTTATTAACCAAACAGATAGAATTACATAGAGAGAATGGCTGAGGGTTTCCCCCCAGGTGATCAGCTGAATTTACCCAGGTAAGAAGCCCCAGGATAGATCTCGGGAGGAGACCTATATAGTTAACAGGGGGGGGGGGGGTGTGGTCCCATTTGATAGGTCAGATGGGGGGGGGGGTACAGGTAATGGGGACACAGGGGAGGGGAGTGTCTTATTCCACAGAGAGGGGGGGGCACAGGTAAGGGGATATAGGGGAGGGGAGTGTCTTATTCCACAGAGAGGGGGGGGGGCACAGGTAAGGGGATATAGGGGAGGGGACTATATTTACATGAGAACATTAGATATTATACCACAATACTCACTTTTCTTTCTTATAATGTGGGTGAGATTAATGTATAATATACCAGGATTGTTTGGAACAGGTAAAAGTGAAAATAATAGTTTAAAATAGAATTATTTACATACATGATTCATGACATGATCGACTGGACTGTGGTCTGTGTTATTTTGATATCAGAGATGTGGGAATAGATATCACCCTTTTCTTTTATTAATCGCTCAAAATACCTATATCAATGAGTGGTTCTCAACTCTGATATCAAACAACAATTAACATAATCATTAGAAGCTATCGCTGTGCAAATATCTTGGCATACCTTCAGTCGTTCATGTCGTGACTCAGGGGAGCTAATGTCATGGTTATGTCATGGTTGTACATATACAAACATAGTAATATTTACAATAGACATTACCTTAGTGGCTAATGTGTCAAAATAAAATTGAAAACCGTTAACCTAGTGGTTAATATAAAAGGTGATTATGATAATCGTTATGCATTGTTCTGTGGTGCATACTATCAATGGTCAAAACAAACTTGGTGACTTGGAATAAACCAACTGGTTCTGTCTTGTTAACAATATAATTTTCAATGTGACTCTGTGATCATTCCTTATTGTTATTATAAATTGGTTATTGCAATCTTATTGGTTGTATTTCATCATATTCTTAGTTCATAATTTTCTTGATACATATGAACTTTGTGAAACAGCTCTTGTTTGTGAATCTGACAGTTGCTGCGTCGCTGTTGACCATCTGTTCTCTGCCAGGGATGTGTCCTTCTGTGGTGACCTGCTGTGTGTTGAACGTATCGTACATTCAGTTGATGTTTCTGTGAGCCTGTCGTGTGGCAGTAAGACAGTAAAAAGTAAATAAATACATAACAATTTGGACAATGTGTGTTCAGAAGTCTCTTGGTCCACAGGTCTCATTTGCTATGTGTCTCTTCTTGACGATGCAGTCGGGAATATTCACTGGTCGCCGTCCATTCCCTGTCAAGGGTCACTTGTAGCAGTTAACTATAGTGGTCTTGCAGACTCTTTTCCTAGAACCTGTGTTGTTCTCCACCACCATCACATGTCTGCCACTGTGCTCACGCTTGGCCCCTATCAGGCCTAGAGACATGGTGGTCAGGGCGTTCTTGAATGTGCTGTGTGGTGGTTGGTCCCCCCCGTTCCTCGTCATCGCGGTACTAGAGGGGCGAGGGGGCGGGCGTTTTTGAATGTGTTGTGCTGGTTTCGCTGTCCTCTCCTCGTCATTGCGGTACCACTTGATGGAGGGCGAGGGCCCGCCGGTGTAGTGGCTAGTCAGTAGGACGCTCTCTCTCACACGGATGACAATCTTGTCATGGGAATCCACCTTGATGGTCGGGGCTTTGGTTCCCATCTGCAGGTGATGGGTTTGGTCTGCCGTGGTCTGCAGTGCCGGGGTGGAGGCCGTCAAAGGTTGATCTCCTCTTCGTCAGTGTCTCCTTGGTCAGTCTCCTTCGTGGTCCCCTGCTCCACTTTCTTGGGGATGTCTGTGGGCTGGGTTGGATGGCGGTTCTCCCACGTTTGCTGTCGTCGTTCTGGTTGTGTCCGCAGCTCCTTGGCGGCGTCCCTGGTGGTAGTATGCTGTCGTGGGTCGCTCAGGTCGCTGGGTTGTGTTCCTCGTCCTGTCCTCTCACCAATTCGTGATCTGAGGATGATAAAAACTGCCTTAGAAAACTCCTCACATAAATGATTCAACGCCTTTCTGCTACAGAGGAAAATCATTTAGGGTTAATTCAATTTATTGTAAATAAAATCACTTAATTGAAAATAGGAAATGCAAGCCAATTGCATTAGCAGTGATTCCTTGTGTCAAGAAGGTCACATTCACTACAATCTTATCAGATCTTGTATCTAACTAGATCTTACAGCATTAGGCATTTAAATAAAATTAGTAAATGAATGGCCAAAGTCTTGAATCAGATAAAATAGTCTGTGGTGTTAAATTGAAGTTGATCTTACCTCAGGATGCGTTGGGTGTGCCTCAGGATACTTACCTCGCCACGACTTCTCTGGCGTTATTCACGTCTCAGTGTGGCTCGTCGTAATTTAGCATGGGGAAAAAACATAAAATCTAGGTAGTCAGTTAATTTTGCATGAAAAACAATCATTCGTTTTGTCATCTAACCCTAACTAACCTTACTGTCATGCATTTGTCCTAATAAACTAACCTACACTGTAGCACTCAACACTAATAAAACTAACCTACACTGTGGCACTCAACACTTTGATGAACATTGTTACTCAGCTGATAGAGTTGTGTCCTTTTTGATGTCCTGTCATACAGTGTCAGCTAAATGATCAATGTACGTGTATACCTTGTACATTTAGATAATTGTGTTTCAATTTTGTGGTTGATATTTTGCAGTCATGGAAATGTATTAGTTGTTAAAAGAATAGTCTAAGGAATAGTCATGCATGTTATTGGTTATAAACAGAGAATAGGAGGGGATTGTAAGTAAAGTTGTTTTCATCATTAATCTTTCATCTCGGGCACTTCTCTAATTCATGTGCCTCTTGAAAAGAGATGATGAAAACGACTGGTTAGTTATTGTTAGTATGGGAGTTAGGTAGATTTTCATAACTGCAAATTCATCACCTGTGTCTAATTCATGTTAATTAAGTGGTTCTCTGTTGCCATCCACCGCCAGGTGAGTTCATCAAGTCTGTGGTCACGAGTGTAGGCATTTGCATTGCTTTGTCTCCCAAGTGCCCACTCTGAAGAAATTTACATGTGGGTGTTTGGATGTAGATCCGTTCCAAATGGCCAATCGATTGTCTCTCAGTTCCACACGACCTGCGGCTGAGTCTCGTGGTAACAAAGAGAAAATCTGCATCTAAAGCGATACTTCCTACTATACTAAGTGGAGATACTAAGTTGAGTCTCTATAGGTGTGGTCAGACTGGCTATTTGCATTGTCTTTCAACTCCACATCGTCCTCAGCTGGTTTGCGTGTTCAAATGTAGATTATTTGGGTCCTCAATTTAAATGATTGTAGCTGGTCTCACTTTGTGTCTTGTCTGTGTTCAGATGCAAATCACTGGAGTTTCAACTTTTGTGATACAATGTGTTTACACCCCATTCTGCATCTTGACCCAGAGCCAGATCTCTTGGTTGTCTGTAAACACCAACACATGTTAATTTTCCCATTCTTTTCTTTTATTCTGGGTGAATCCTCTTTGACTGTCTGTGTGCTCAACAAACATTATCTAGTCCTTCTCTATTTCATCATCTCACTCATCAATGTTACTGTGGAAAAAGAGGAGGCATGATTTTGGCCTCATTTAAACATTATCTGCATTTATTCATTATCTCTAAAGAAAGGTTGTTATTCTTTCTTTAGCTTTTAGATCAATTCTATCCAATTGATTAGAATCCTATTTAAAACTAGCTTTGGTCAATCGATTGTCTCTCAGCTCTGCACTGTCTCTCGGTTGACTTGCAAATTGTTGGATTTTCTGTCTTTTGTGATACAATTTGGGTGTAGTCATGCACTGTTTTGCATCTCGCCTCAGAGCCAGATCTGTAAATACAAACACATGTTAATTTTCCACTCTTTTCTAAGACCATCTGAGTGGGTTCTCCTTGATTGTCTGTGAGCTTAACAAAACATCAGCTATTTCTCATCCATCCCGTTCTAGGATGTAATGATAGTGTTATCATTTATCAATCATATCGCATATGTACACAAGCATCATATGAATGTGGAACCACACATTTTGAATCATGTTTAAAATGTCTTACAATGGAAAGGGCTAGTTATCTTTCATTGGTTCTTTAGATAAACACATTAACTCAAGTGAATATAACCTAAACATCTTACTTTTAAACATGATCTATGTTGTTTGTGCCCAAGTTTGTACTTTGCTGTAACTGAGATGATAGTTGTGTATATGTACAGTTTCTACGTCAAATGACTCCCTTTTCTTGACTCCTTTTGTATCACAAACAGTACTGAATTTGCAAATCTGGTATGTCATAAATGTACAGATGTAGCAGTACTGACTATCTGTATGTCATGTATGTCATAATATGTCCTGATAAATTGAAAATGGGGGACCCTGATGTAAACAAATCTGGTATTGAAAATGGGGGACCCTGATGTAAACAAGACTAAAGTCTCTCTCTGGTCTGCATCCCCTTAACAATTGTGTGTTGAGCTGTGCTGTATTGTACCTATTCTGCAATCTGTTAATAAAGTTTTCAATCAATCAATCAAAGCATCTATATTTATGATTTTCATACTCACCGGGGAAAGCTGTTTGTGTTGACGTTGGTTCCTGAGGCTGTAGCACGTTACGTGTCGTTAATGCAATGTTCGGTTCGTTTCTCCGGTGGTCTGGGATAATGCAATCCTGGAAACACTCTTCTGCATCTCGCCACCGCAACTCAACACTTTCCAATAGCAGCGCGCACATACATATACAAATAAAACATATACTGCACGTGGATTTCATATACCTTCGGCCTTGGGCATATTAAACTTTACGTTTGCCTATGGATAGTTTAATATAAAATCATAACTTAACGGCGCGCATAGCGTCACGTCATTGCTCCATGCGACGTTTGTGTGTTCTCATTCGCCTCGGAAATAACGCTTTGCAATTCATACAGTATTTTTCCCACGAGCTCTCAATAGCCTGGAATTCCTATACCAGCGTTTTGTTACCGAATGAACGCGCCTGTGCATATGTGAAACGTAAACAAACTGAAACGATAAAACTATACTTCCCCAAATGGTTGTTCCCGTGGGCCGGTTTTGCTGATTCCGGAATTACTATCCTAGTTTGTTCCCGTGAACTGCACTTCAATGTTATTCTTTGTATAACGGTAACTCGTCTCTCAATGCTCGTCGCGCTATCCGCAGCCGGTTCTTGGCTCAATAAAGCAACGCGACGGGTCCTATAATACTTGTGCACATACAAACGAGACTTATACTCACTTTTCTCTGTATAGTTGAAATGATACAGCACGCCGGGAGTACGCAAAAATCCGTCACAAGTTCGTAGACGCCAATTGTGGGATATTTGTAGATATCCTGATGAAGAATGTCTCAGTCAACCGAGACTTGGATAATAACAAGGTTTATTAACCAAACAGATAGAATTACATAGAGAGAATGGCTGAGGGTTTCCCCCCAGGTGATCAGCTGAATTTACCCAGGTAAGAAGCCCCAGGATAGATCTCGGGAGGAGACCTATATAGTTAACAGGGGGGGGGTGTGGTCCCATTTGATAGGTCAGATGGGGGGGGGGGTACAGGTAATGGGGACGCAGGGGAGGGGAGTGTCTTATTCCACAGAGAGGGGGGGGGCACAGGTAAGGGGATATGTGGGAGGGGAGTGTCTTATTCCACAGAGAGGGGGGGGGGGGCACAGGTAAGGGGATATAGGGGAGGGGACTATATTTACATGAGAACATTAGATATTATACCACAGCAGCTAACCAGCAGTGTATACACCAAACCAACACTGTGACGTCAGCAACAAAATGGCGGCGCACATGTTCATAAATGCTACATAAATGGACATAACAAATCGTTTTTTCTTAGAAACGCCTTATTTTTATAATGTGATTTTTTCTGTGGTTTATCTAAATACTAATTTGATGCTATGACTATGTTTATATCGCTATGCTTCATCTCCCCTTTAAGGCAAATGGAGGAAGAGAAAATGCCCTGTATTATTCTGTCCCATGTGTCTTCTGTGATTGGCTCATCTAAGTCTGCCTCCCATCTGCCCCTAAGGAGATCTAGAGGTGTCAAGTTGCTTCTATTAAGTAATTCGTAAAAATTCTGCTTATAGCTTGTTTCTGGATTGATTGATGGATTGAATTGATTGATTGATTGAAAAGTTTATTAACAGATTGCAGAATGGGTACAGTACAGTACAGCTCAATACATACAATTGTTAAGGGGATGCAGACCAGAGAAAGACTTTCGTCTTGTTTACATCAGGGTCCCCCATTTTCAATTCATCATAGAAATCAGTTTACAGTTCAAGATTGAGTCTAAGAGAGAGATAGGAGGACACAATGGCTACACCAGTTGGCTACAAGCATAGACGGGGCGGGCGTTATTATGCAGATGAGAAACCTCTGACGTCAGAGATACGCTAAATGTCAGATGACTCACTTGAGTGAGGGACAATATTGTGAGATGAGAATTGGAAGAATGTGCCAAATTGAGAATTAGAGACATAGATCCTATTAATATAAGTTCACATAGCTAGAAAATAATGCTAAACACTGGAAAAGGCCATTTATAAGATAGTTCCCCTTTAATAGGGTCCCCTCTAAATACACTACACAGTGTAGGTGCTGATAAAAACAAGGGAAAATATATTTGTTGAGACAAAACAATATTCGCATAAACAGATACATTTTCTATAAAAATATATGCCCATCCCTAGTGTATGTGTCTTGCTGTGTGCAGAAGCACGCACACACGAACATCATGCACTTCAACAAGTACCCAACCAAAGAGTCCTCTCTTCACAAAGATTTGACACATAATATTTGTGTTGGATTCAAAACACCAATGGTGAAACTAGTAGGCTAGTGGTAACTAAGTATTTTTACTCACATACTGTACTTGTACTTTACTTTCATTTGTATTTTTACTCCACTACATTTAAAAGGAAATATAATACTTTTTACTCCACTACATTCATCAACCCATCAGTTAGTTAAAAGATGTTGCATATAAAATATGGCAGTATCCCAGGACACTAGTGGTAAGAGTACTGCATACACTGTATACTCTTTTTTACATATCTGTAGATAATATATCTATATCTATATCTATATCTTACCTACTCTTACTAGTTACGCTGCTGGCCAGTATGACTTACTACCATAGTGGCTTTATAACTGTATCACTGTACATATTAATATTACAACTCTGTACGTACATCTGATTAGCACTATTACTCTGTAGTAATATATTTTATACCCAGTTTAATCACCTGTACATTGTACATCATGATTGTACTTTAATGTTACATTTGCACTCTGGTTGGATGCCAAACTTATTTATGTTGTACTGTACGTGTGCTGTATGATGACAATACATTTGTCATGTAGTAGACATATTGGGAGGAGAATTCCAGAACATCTTTCTTCAATGGCCAATGTTGCCAATGTTGGGCTTGGTTATTACCAGACTCCCTTCACTAATGTGGAGTTGACCTGGAGATGGTTCTAGGTGCATTGGAGATGAGGGCCAGACATAGACCCCACTGGATATATGCCTGAAGTAGGTAAGTAGGTCGAAGCGGCTTATTGTCTGTATCAGCCGAGTGAGAAGGGAGTCTATCCCCCTTGGGAGGCGCTAGACCAGGGAGATGATGGCTGAGGTGGAGCACCACACATAACCATCAGCTCCCAGTGCTTACCGTACGTCTCAGTTACCCAAGCTATCCTAGTTACCCAAGCTATCCTAGTTACCAAGCTGTCCTTTTACCCAAGCTTTCCTAGTTACCAAAGCTCTCCTATTTACCCAAGCTGTCCTATTTACCCAAGCCATCCTAGTTACCCAAGCTGTCCTTTTACCCAAGCAATCTTAGTTACCCAAGTTGTCCTATTTACCCAAGCTATTCTAGTTACCCAAGCTGTCCTAGTTACCCAATCTGTCCTAGTTACCCAAGCTGTCCTAGTTACCCAAGCTGTCCTAGGTACCCAAGCTATCTTAGTTACCCAAGCCATTCTAGTTACCCAAGCTGTCCTCGTTACCAAAGTTGTCCTAGTTACCCAAGCTGTCCTAGTTATCCAAGTCATACTAGTTACCCAAGCCATCCTAGTTACCCAAGCCATCCTATTTACCCAAGCTATCTTAGTTACCCAAGCCATCCTAGTTACCCAAGCTGTCCTAGTTACCCAAGCTACCTTAGTTACCAACGCTGTCCTAGTTTCCCAAGATGTTAGATTTAGATGTTAGAGGACCCTTATGTAAACAAGACAAAAGTATTGTTCTGGTCTTCATCCTCTTAGCAGTTGTTTGTATTGAGCTGTACTGTATTGTACCCATTCTGCAATATGTTAATACAGTTTTCAATCAATCAATGAATGAAGCACATACACGACACGCACGCTGAGCACGCTCACACACTAGCAGCCACTTTAACACTCATGCCGCACACACGCACACTTATGGCCAGAGGAAAGGCCACTTTAAAGTAGTATAACATCAGGAACAGTGTATTGCACTACTAAAGCTACCTAGCATGTCCTATATGCTCTGTAAATACTAATGTACAGATACCGAGATGGCACACCATGTTTATTGCACTGTTTTATTGGATTCTATTAATATGTTGTACCACTGTATTTTTATTGGATTCTATTATATGTTGTACCACTGTATTGCACATCGTCGCGGGCAAGACCAGCCGCATTTCATTGTATACCTGTATGCCGTGACAATTAAAACTCTTGACTTGACTTGACTTGACTCTTGACTTGAATCAATTCATGGACACTTTGACACACTGCCCGGGAGGAGCAGGAATCCAACTGGCAACCTTCCGACTACCAGGCGACCGCTCTACCTCCTGAGCCACTAGGATAGTTATCCAAGCCGTGCTAGTTACCCAAGCCATCCTAGTTACCCAAGCCATGCTAGTTACCCTAGCCGTGCTAGTTACCCAAGCTGTCCTAGTTACCCAAGCCATGCTAGTTACCCAAGCCATGCTAGTTACCCAAGCTGTGCTAGTTACCCAAGCTGTGCTAGTTACCCAAGTCGCCCTAGTTATCCAAGCTGTCCTAGTTACCCAAGCCATGCTAGTTACCCAAGCCGTGCTAGTTATCCAAGGCGTGCTAGTTACCCAAGCTGTGCGACTTATCTAAGCCGTGCTAGTTATCCAAGCCATGCTAGTTATCCAAGCCGTGCTAGTTACCCAAGCTGTGCTAGTTACCCAAGCCATGCTTCTCATACGCTGAGTTGGCAGTTGAGTTGTGTGCTTAAAAGTGTCCTGAGGCCATGAGCAATGTAATATTCATCAGTGTTTTATACAGTACACTAAAATAGGGTCCAGGGCTGCCCGGTCAAGCAAGGAAACTAGTTATGTTCTTTTGGGAACAGCTGTCAATGATGGACATGACCGGGCGACTGTTCTACCTCCTGAGCCACTGTCACCCCAGTGTGTAGGGGCGTACTGTATGTATGCGGGCAGATGCTTGTACAAGTATCCATTTCTCTTGGTCTGTTCCTGAGAAGCAGGCCTTCATCCCCGTGCTGTCTGCACCAGTAACTGACAGTATGTTCCCCACCCGTTTATCACCTCCTCCACCCATTTCACACGATCCTCCAGGAAGGTCTAATTATCTCTCTGCTCATTGGCTGTGTGCTTCTAAGTCAGATCACTAACTCAATGTTTTCCCAACCTTTCATAACCCCACTCCTCACACACATTGTGCTCTCTCTCTCTCTCTCTATCTCTCTCTCTCTCTCTCTCTCTCTCTCTCTCTCTCTCTCTCTCTCTCTCTCTCTCTCTCTCTCTCTCTCTCTCTCTCTCTCTCTCTATCTCTCTCTCTCTCGCTCTCGCTCTCTCTTTTAACCCTCGAGTCAAGTTCAACCTTTAAAAAAAACAAAGATTGATTATTGTAGTGTGAGTCCAAGATGTGATACTGAGCTACTTTTTTGGCATATACTGTACATAAAATCTAGCCAACGCTATCCACAAACACATGTGAAAAAAGGCCTTTTTGACCAAAACTGCGACAAAGGTGACTCAAGGGTTAAAGCCTGAAATCCCTGAAGGTGACAGTACATTTCAGTGGAATTCTCCTATAACCGTCATGCAATCACTCCGGAAGAGCTCACCCATCACAACACCCATCACAACACCCATCACAATGGCCATCTCCCCTTCAAGATCAAAGTAACTTTAACATTTTGAGTGGTGTACACAAGGGCATAGTTTTGGTTTCAACATTGGGGTGGGGGTGGTCTTTAAGGGGGGTGTCTGGGGGTCCTCCCCCAGGAGATTGTGAGAGTCAAACACTTTCTGGTGTACTTATGCACCAATTTGTGACTTTTCTGCAAACATTAACTCATTAATTGCCAAACCTGAGATAAGTCGGGTTGATCAACATGCGTTGGCTGCCACACCCGAGATATCTCGGGTTTTGGTCGTTTATTCTTTTATTCAATATTTGTATTCATTATTCATCCAGGGACCTTGGTGTTACCATAGGGAATGAGTCTGAGATCGCCAAAGTGCAATGCCGGCTGCATCCAGCTAGACCTTTGAAACCTTGTATCTTGGCCTGTGCAATGGTCAAATGTCATTGATAAGCGTCAGATGCTCCCGATGCATGATGTGTGGTGGATTATGTTGGCGACACGATCGACACCAATACTGGGAATAATTGGAATATTCTTTTTCGGGTACATCCTAGTGAAGGTAAGGGATTATATGATATCAATCCTGCGTTGATCTAACCATGTCTTAATCAAATCAAATCAAATTAATTTGTAAGGCCCGCCAACACACGGACACGTCTTATTTAAACAAGTCAAGAAGAAACATCACAATAGGTAATAATAATAATAATAATAATAATAATAATGGATTGGATTTATATAGCGCTCTTCGTGACACCCCAGTGACCCCAGAGCGCTTACAGAGTCCATTATTCGTTCATACACAGTCATACCGGTGGTGGCAAGCTACAATTGCAGCCAGAGCTGCATGCCCTGAGGCAGACTCACGGAAGCGTGGCGAATAATCATCGCCTACGGCCCCTCCGACCACCACCAACATTCATTCACCTGCATACACATTCATACGAGGCAAGTAGGTTAAGTGTCTTGCCCAAGGACACAACGGCAGTGGGATGGGCATGGGCTTGAGCGGGATTCGAACCACCAACCCTTCGATCATTGGACGACCCGCTCTACCCCTGAGCCACACCGCCCCACACCGCCCCAAAAGGTCAAGAACAAACACCATAAAGTCCAAATTGTTTTTAATAAATGCAAAATAAATGCAACACTCCCAGACATACCCAACGAAAAAGTAAGGGAAAACTCACTAAAACCTAGCAATAGGAAAAAATGCACCACAGGCAATGTGGAGGGGAGAAACCTTAGAAGGGCCATTCAAGGGGGGATCTCCCTTCTTAGATGTCGGTGATAGTAGTGTTGCAGTAAAAGTGGCGAGCAGTTGGTAAAGCATGTACTCACATGTGTGAGTAAGTGCATGCGATAGCAACTGAACATTTTGAAAGATTAAAGATAGAGCTGATAGTGGATCTATCAGTTTTACGTGATTGTGATGGGCGGACATAGCAATAGATACAAGTGGTAAGCATATATGTGAATAGAATAGATATATGTAGTAAGCATATTATGTGGATAGAATAGAAGTACTTAACCCAGCAATGAACTCCACGTCTGAACCACGTTGACAGACCACGGACAGAAGACGGTAAGAAGCTGACCATGGCCTCGGTGGTGCACGTAGAACAGTCACTGCAATCTTGGCCAAGACCCCGAGACATCCACCACCTTAGTCGGCACTACGAGACAACCACTTAGAGAGTGGACCCTAATCGCATCCACAACGTATGCCGTTGGTGACGATCAAAGCATCAAAAAATGACCCGCCCCCCCCCTTTCATGCATTCATGATGAAACATAATACCTATGATATAGATCTGATCTGGGAATAGTAGCGCGTACAGGCAAGAAACGGCAACGTTTATAGTAGAATTGACGTATACGGCTATTACCCAGCCTTTTCGGGAATTACCCCAGACCACGCTACAGGGGTGTCGTTCTGGTATGGCAAGGTATGGCACTCGCCATACCTTGGCAAATAATTTTTTATTTTTTTTTATTACAATTTTTTATGTTGATTTAGAATTTGAATGTCAACATTATGAACGAAGCTTCAAACTATTCGATACAGCCCTAGCATGTTTTGATATTGTCAATTATCTCACTTTTACTAGGTGACTTTTACTGTGACTAACTGAAATATGCCAAAAAAATAAGGAAAATGGACATAGGGAAGTTTTTTAATCAAAGGGCAGCAGAGACAAGTGATACAGGGACACAGGTAAGGTCTTACAATGGCTTAGTGATTATAACAGTGCAGTTCAGCATTCAGTAACCCATACTTTTTGTGAATGTGTTTTTGATACTACATCCTGGTGAACACACACCTCAAAACCGTACCTAAGGAAAATTGGCTCAATTGCAAGAAAAGTAATAGATAGTTATGATATTACATTCTGCATAATTCGTATGCAAAATATTGTGGTTCCCTGCTTTAGTCTGTTGACACATTTCTATACAAAAAATGCTTGTGTAGTCCTGTGTCATACCTAAATGTCATATAACTGAATTGTATAGAAACAACTCACCAAAAGTGACTATTGCACAACTGATTTGACAAAAAAATAAAACCTTCACCCCCCCCCCCCCCTCCCTCCGAGCCATACCTTGCCTTTTACTGAAACGCTATAACCATACTTATATTCACCACGGTATAACACGTGATCATATGGATGGAAACATTTATTCTTTTTCACATATTGAACGATAGATAGGTGATGTCAAATGGGACATAGTATTGTATCCATAGCTATAAAATATAGAATACAAACAAGGTGACGCACTCCTATCTTTTAATAAGGTGAGACACT
>NC_140176.1:38983277-38990777 GCF_963971535.1 Notolepis coatsorum | reverse complement strand
ATTTTTTTTTAACCTTTTGGGGGGGTGGGGGGGGGGGGGGGGGGGGGGGGGGGCTCGCGTTAAATCTCGCACAGGGCCTCGCATTTCTCCAGGCGGCCCTGCCTCCAGGTGTTAGTCCTGGGGAGTGAGGAGGTGTGGCTTGGTGGTAACCTCCAGGTGTTAGTCCTGGGGAGTGAGGAGGTGTGGCTTGGTGGTAACCTCCAAGTGTTAGTCCTGTGGAGTGAGGAGGTGTGGCTTGGGTGGTAACCTCCAGGTGTTAGTTCTGGGGAGTGAGGAGGTGTGGCTTGGTGGTAACCTCCAGGTGTTAGTCCTGGGGAGTGAGGAGGTGTGCTTGGTGGTAACCTCCAGGTGTTAGTCCTGGGGAGTGAGGAGGTGTGGCTTGGTGGTAACCTCCAGGTGTTAGTCCTGGGAGTGAGGATGTGTGGCTTGGTGGTAACCTCCAGGTGTTAGTCCTGGGGAGTGAGGAGGTGTGGCTTGGTGGTAACCTCCAGGTGTTAGTCCTGGGGAGTGGGGAGGTGTGGCTTGGTGGTAACCTCCAGGTGTTAGTCCTGGGGAGTGAGGAGGTGTGGCTTGGTGGTAACCTCCAGGTGTTAGTCCTGGGGAGTGAGGAGGTGTGGTTTGGTGGTAACCTCCAGGTGTTAGTCCTGGGACATGAACTTTCAGATCTGCTGGGCAGTTAGGGATGGGCATAGCGATTTATTAACATGTCTATTTACCATGTCTATTCTATTACTATTGTTTTTATTCCACAATCGAAGTGGGCATGGTCAACCACATTTCACTGTATGCCCTGGTATGTATGTGATGAATAAAACTCTTGAATCTTGAATCTTACAAAGAAGAACAGTTGTACAGTAGCATAGTGGAGATACAGAGCAGGATATATATATATATATATATATATATATATATATATAGAGAGAGAGAGAGAGAGAGAGAGAGAGAGAGAGAGAGAGAGAGAGAGAGAGAGAGAGAGAGAGAGAGAGAGAGAGAGAGAGAGAGAGAGAGAGTGAGAGAGAGAGAGAGAGAGAGAGAGAGAGAGAGAGAGAGAGAGAGAGAGAGAGAGAGAGAGAGAGAGAGAGAGAGAGACACACAGACCAGAGAGAGAGAGACACACACATACCAGAGATAGAGGTGGTGGGGGGTGGAGAAAGGGATGGAGAAAGGGAACATGATAAATGGGTAGAGAAAAAGAGAGATAGACAAAGAGACAGAAGAAAGAACAGAAAGATAGACTGAAAGAGACAGAGTTGGAATGAGATAAATAATGAGACGGAGAGCGACATAGAGAAAGCATTAGCATTAGTTTCTCAGCAGAGTATAATTACATTGTTATTCTCCCCATATTGCAGAGGAATGAGCAATAGGTGAGGAGAGGAGAAAAGGAGAGGAGGAGGGAGGAAATGAGACGAGAAGAGAGAAGAGAGGAGAGTTGAGAAGAGGATATGTGGGGACAGGGGAGGAGAGAAGAGTAGAGGGGAGGAGAAGAGAGCGGAGGAGATAAGAGGAGAGGGGGGAGAAGAAAGGGGAGGAGAAGAAGGGAGAAGAGAGAAGAGGTCGGGAGACGGGAGGAGAGGAGAATAAATAAGTGATTCGTATATTCAGGTATATTCAGACAGATATGGATATATATATATTTATATATACAGTATATACAGAACTATTGGGTAGGTAGACTATATTATGATGTAGGTACAGTAGTTATTACTATGATTACAGTGTAACAAAAAAAAAGTATAATAATACATTTAATTTATATAGCACACACAATCAGTGTAGGGCAGTTGTAGACAGTGAAAGCTGTATACCCAATAGGTGGGTATACATTGAGTATAGGCAACATATCCAAACAGACTCTTAAAACATTGTGGCAAACAAAGCAAGCAACCCAAAACTAGTCGCACAGCAGGGCATAGGAAAACACACTGTGAGAAAGCCTGGCCGTAGGGAAGCCACATGAGGAGGATGAAAAAGCAGCTAACACCACACGATTCAAGCTTAAATAGGCCCAGACACAATTAGGCAGAGCTGCACTGAATCAGGTGCAAACCTAATTAACCCACAGAGTCCAGCTGTTCATCACAGGAATACATCCGCATAATCCAGTGATTGACAGCTGTCCATCACAGGACCACCACACCAAGTAAAAACTTGTATTCATCATTGCTATGCTGCACATCTTTTAAATATTTACTATTTGTATTGATTATTTTTTTATACTACTTCATGTTGATGCTGCTAGTAGGCAGAGGAGCCAAGAAGATAAAATAAGATATTCCTTAATTGATCCCCTTTGGGGAAATGTGGGCGTCATAGCAGCACGGGGGGGAGGGGAGGTACATGTATGGGCAGGGAAATAGTAGTGTATGTATGTGTCTGTGTATTTGTGTGTATCTGTGTGTGTGTCTATGGGGTCCCACTGACTGGGCCCCTGTAATGGAGAACATGTGGTAATAACAGTGATATATCAAGGCTTCACTACTGCAGCAACCAGGACAGCAGGCGCAGTGACAGCATGGAGCCCCATCATGACGGAAGGAATAACAGCATGCAACTGGAAGACATGTAGACCCACACACATACATTGGTGGGAGCAGAGGGGGCTTCAGTCAGGACAACTCGCGTGTTGAAATTAAATATTTCAATGAATATTATATGCAAGACAGTGGATCAGGAGGTAGAGCGGTCGTCTGCTAATGAGACGGTTCCCAGTTAGATTCCGGCTCCTCCTGGCAGCGTGTCGAAGTGTCCTTGAGCAAGACACTGAAGCCCTAACTGCCCCCGATGAGCAGGTTGGCTCCTTGCATGGTCGCCTCCTCTGGTGGTGTGTGGATGTGTGAGTGAATGTGTGAATGTGAGGAACAAAAGTTTGGATAAAAGCGCTATATAAATGCACCATTTACCATTTACATATTATGGAAAACAGCTTTTCCAAGTCTTTTGCACGGATTTGGATAGGTAGTCCTGGGGTTGACGTTTTCAGATTAACAACCCTAAACAAGTTGTTCACAATCATCGCTCATTGTGATGTTGCAAGCGACACACACACACACACACACACGGAATGAATGATCTTTAATTAATCAATTAGCTGTGCTTTCTTTGGAGCCAGGGACGCTGTCTACACTGGCCAGTGTGTGTAGAGGTATTATACTCCTGGTCCTGGGTGTGTAGCAGCCGGGCAGGGGAGGGAATCATTCATTTATGAAAATGTGGTGTGTGCTCACAACTCTCCTATAAAACACGACATTTTATATTTCTTTGAATTAATGTTACTTATCCTGTCTTCCTTTAGGATAGGACTCAGCGTTGTGCTGTTGGATGTTGAAGTAAATCTTCCCTTGAGATAATATATACGACACACATAAACACAGTTTTATTGGCATAAACGGCAACATGTTACAAATATAGCAGGTTACTCTCAGGTTCTCTCTGGAGCCTTTCTCTGTGAGCGGACCTTACAGAAGAGCAACTGTCCTCTCTTTTCCTGGCCTGATACTCCTCCCGTTATCACCCCCTCCCATGAGAGCCGGCCTTTGGTGTATCTCCCATGAGCTGTCTCTCTTTTCTGGCGCCTAAAGTTCAACACAACCTCTGACAATCTCCGTGATCCATTCCCTCTGCGAGGGACGCCGTCTGGATACCTATTTAGTCTAGCTAAATAAAATGTTGACACTTGGGGTGATTCAGTAGAGAATGTTGACATTTAGCATGATATAGAGGTCAGAAGTAAAAGGAGACTGTAATTACATCCTAACGCTTAAGGTCCCATATAACCTATATAATCCCCTTAATGGTTTTATCTTCTAAGAAAACTCAAATCCCAAATCCTTCACAAGTATACCAACAGCAGATCGTCTGAATGCCAAAACATAAAACTATTTGTACAACAGAGCACCTGTTGCCTCCTGAAGGATCAAAAGGACCATACCGGCCCCTGCAGCACCAAGACGGAACACAGATTGTGATCTTGGATCAGACGTTGTCCATGCCACCATTATGTGAGAATAACTATGTGTTCAACACAGCACCTGTTGCTTGCTGAAGGATCAGCAGGACCACACAGATATCCATCCGGTGGGAAGACAGACAGTGTGTGTAATCCTGGATCAGACGTTGGCCATACTGACATTACGTGATAATGACTGTGTGTACAGCAGAGCTTTCAGAGTTTCCTGAAAGGTCAGGGGGTCCCTAATGATGTCCCTCCAGCACAGAGACGGAACACAGGCTGTTATCCCGGATCAGAGGTGGGCCATCGTAACGTTACCTTGGCCGTGTGGTTTAGACCGCCTAGTGAGAATAAAGCTACAACAGACCTGTTGTTTATCAGGTAGTCCAACATGATATCCCAATTAACCGCTGCACAGGAAACCATCAGAAAAGGACATTCTACCCTTAATGATAAGTACCCATGTATTCTTTTAATAGCCAGCAGCAGCATGAAGCAAACAGTAGCAGCATGATATGTGCACACACACATGTTATAAACTCATCTTGAGATTGAAACAAAATCCATGAAAGAAAGCGGTTCCATGCAGCAACGCTAGCGGCATACACGTCCAAGCGTGTTAGATCTTGTCATCTGTTGAGCTTGGATGTTCTTTGTGAGTTGAGCCGAATGTGCTTGTTAGCAGCGGATGATCGTGAGCCCATGGCATCGTCATGTAGTGCAGAAGTAATAGTAGCAGCACAGTAGCAGCACATCAGTAATAGTAGCAGCACATCAGCAATAGTAGCAGCACAGCAGTAATAGTAGCAGCACAGCATTAATAGTAGCAGCACAGCATTAATAGTAGCAGCACAGCATTAATAGTAGCAGCACATCAGTAATAGTAGCAGCACAGCATTAATAGTAGCAGCACATCAGTAATAGTAGCAGCACAGCATTAATAGTAGCAGCACATCAGTAATAGTAGCAGCACAGCATTAATAGTAGCAGCACATCAGTAATAGTAGCAGCACAGCATTAATAGTAGCAGCACATCAGTAATAGTAGCAGCACATCAGTAATAGTAGCAGCACAGCATTAATAGTAGCAGCACATCAGTAATAGTAGCAGCACAGCATTAATAGTAGCAGCA
Source organism: Notolepis coatsorum (assembly GCF_963971535.1). Lineage (NCBI taxonomy): Eukaryota > Metazoa > Chordata > Actinopteri > Aulopiformes > Paralepididae > Notolepis > Notolepis coatsorum. The sequence continues at coordinate 38,985,693 of NC_140176.1, read as the reverse complement.
CAGCATTAATAGTAGCAGCACATCAGTAATAGTAGCAGCACAGCATTAATAGTAGCAGCACAGCAGCAGTAGTGGCAGCAAAGCATTTTCCTGATTGGAAATAAAAACAGGTCAGAGACCAATGCTGTTTACAACACAGCCACCTGTCTACCCGTACACATGGTTAACCTCTTTACAGTCCTGCAAATTTTGCATTAAACGCCTGTCGATTGCATACCCAAAGTCATTTGAAAGGTATTATTGTACCATTTCTAGCACATGCATGAGTCTGGCCTCTTTTGAAAGGAAACATTCTGCCTTTTCTTCCACAAGAGGAAGAACCACTCTCAGTGCTACTGTAATAGAGTTACAGAGGTTTGAACACACTGAAATATATATATTTTTTAACTTACGTCTGAATTATTGTTATTTTTCAAACAGATGCCTGCAAAAGAGTTCCAGCTGAGAGGTATTGGCTGGAAAACACAATGGGTCCATAGCCTGAAATCGTATCTAGTACAGGTCCAAAGTTGATCACAATACCACTGAAAAGTATACTGACATTTACATTACATTTTGTCATTTAGCTTGACGCTTTTATCTAAAGCGACTTACAAGTTCTGTACAACAGGTCAGCAGGAAGGGTACAACTCTTTCAGCTGAGCAAAAATAATGTTCATCAAACAGTGTTGAAACTTGGGTGCTGCAGTGTTGAGTGCATAGTAGTAGCCTAAAGACTATTAGTAGGCTATAGTAGGCAGTAGTAGAGGGCAGGCAAGGAAGATTATTTAGTGGAAAAGTGCATGATAGTAAAAGACGGTTCGTTTATGTTTTTGTGTGTCCATATCCTTGTCCTCTGCGAAAGCATGCAATTGGTCCACTGATGGATACATCTTGATATTTGTCTAGTCATCTAGTGTGTACATTAGACAGGTGAAATCCTCTTTCAGTGCCTCTGTGCCTGTTTTCTTAAGCAGTTAGCCTCGCTGGTATGCATGCCATTAGCGTTAGCCACACTTCTAGGCCTCTTTGCTTTTGGAAAGAATGAAAATTTATATTTTTTTTAAATATTATAATAATAAAAAAAAATATTGCATTTGTTTTGCATTTGACTAAGAGATTGACAGTCGACTGCGGTTCCTTTTGATCGATTAGTCGACAATTCGACAAGTCGGGGTCAGCCCTAACACACACACACACACACCTCTTGATGATGGAGCTCATGCTTCCGGCCCCCACATTCCGGCCCCCACATGCTTTTGGCCCCCACACCTCTGAAATGAATCCGGTGGCCCCGGTAAAGTGCCACACCGGCAGCGGTAGCAGCAGCACTTAATTGTGGCCCTTGGAACGTTGTCATGCTTGTCATGGATCTTGAAGAATGACTCTAGCAGACCCGCGATGACAGAAGATTAAGCGGTCGGGGCGGAACCAGGCGCTGGACACGGAGCCTCCGGCTGCCTCGGCTTTGATTGTATCATGCGGGCCGCGACGTGAAAGAAGAGGACACCAATCACGCTTAGTTTGGTTCATATTGATCGGGCGGCGGGGACGGAATAAATGGACACTGGGACACGGTGCGCTCATCAATTCAAACAGACAACTGGCATCCTTTTTTTTTATGTACAAATAATGTGTGTGTGTGGTTTGGATAAGATAAGATAAGATATTCCTTTATTGATCCCCTTGGGGAAATGCAGGTGTCATAGCGGCGTGGGGGAGCAATAAAATGTGATCTGAATAAAAAATTAACAGTGTAAACAAAGGTGCAGATGAAGGTTATATTATATGTCATGTTAATATAGGCAATACAAAAATAGGAATTCAAATCTGAGTATATACTTGACACACACTTGACACACACTTGAATATAGAAATGTGTGTGTGTGTGTGTGTGTGTGTGTGTGTGTGTGTGTGTGTGTGGTGTGTGTGTGTGTGTGTGTGTGTGTGTGTGTGTGTGTGTGTGTGTGTGTGTGTGTGTGTGTGTGTGTGTGTGTGTGTGTGTGTAGTGTGTGTGTGTGTGTGTGTGTGTGTGTGTGTGTGTGTGTGTGTGTGTGTGTGTGTGTGTGTGTGTGTGTGTGTGTGTGTGTGTGTGTGTGTGTGTGTGTGAGTGTGTGTGTGTGTGTGTGTGTGTGTGTGTGTGTGTGTGTGTGTGTGTGTGTGTGTGTGTGTGTGTGTGTGTGTGTGTGTGTGTGTGTGTGGAGAGGGCATGCAAGGGTACCACAACATAAGTCCGGCCATCTATTATTCCAGCTCAATAGGCCGAAAAATTTTATTCATTCAGACCCAAAGCCAGTTATCCTGAAAACAAAACCGTTGGTTCGAAGTGCCGTTTCCTAGAGCAGTAAAAAAGGAAGCCTGTGAGTCCGACAGTCCGTTATTCTGAAAAGACACACTACATATGTGTTGAAACGCCAGTTTAAAACTGAAAAGGAGA
>NC_140176.1:38970777-38980777 GCF_963971535.1 Notolepis coatsorum | reverse complement strand
AATACACAGGTCAGCAATGTGGGCTCTGGTGTTATGGGTATGTCCCTATTCTACCGAAAATAATTTGTAAGATAAGTGGCGGCCCTATTGTTGTAAATGTTGTGAACTATATTGAGCTGAAGTTGAACGGACCCGGCTTCCAGAGGGAGTCAGCCCCAACAACTGGAAGTGTTGTTTGCCCACACGTGCTCTGGATGCTAGTTCTAGAATTAATCGGATGAGTTTGTTCTGGGAAACCTGTAACTTGTATTTGAACTTTACCTCCGTACTTTGAACTTTACCTCCGTACCAAGAACAGATAGCACAGTCAAAACAACAAGAAACGAGTGCAATGTGTGTGTGTGTGTGTGTGTGTGTGTGTGTGTGTGTGTGTGTGTGTGTGTGTGTGTGTGTGTGTGTGTGTGTGTGTGTGTGTGTGTGTGTGTGTGTGTGTGCGTGCGTGCTTGCGTGCGTGCGTGTGTGTGTGTGTGCGCATGTGTGTGTGCTTGTGTGTGTGTGAGTGTGTGTGTGTGTGTGTGTGTGTGTGTGTGTGTGTGTGTGTGACACAAATTGAGTGATTGATTGATTGATTGAAAACTTAATTAACAGATTGCAGAATGGGTACAATACAGTACGGCTCAATACAAACAACTGCTAAGAGGATGCAACAGAGAAATACTTTCGTCCTGTTTACATAAGGGTCCTCCATTTTCAATTAATAAATTTGGCTATTCACATACAAATGAACAATAAGGAAGATGGATGTAAAAGAAAGTTTGATGAATGTCAACCTAGAGTGACGTAAAAGTCACATGACTGTTTAGACTGAGGTCGCATTACAAAAAATCTGACCTGTATCTGATTTAGGACCACATGTGAAAGTGGCCCAAAGCAGAATTGAAAAGAAAGATTAGATTCCATGTGAGCAAAGAAAAAAGGATTTTGCCTGCAGTGTGAACGTAGCCTAAGTGACTGTAAAGTATTCCAGTGCTTGGGAGCGTTCAACCCTTGATCGATTGACCTATAAAGGCTATGTTAAAGTGGTATGTGGTCAAGTTATGCTGCTCTGATTAAAGCTCATGTTAACTACTTACTGTAAGCATTGGGCAAAAATGGGGCTAGTTTTCTTTTGTGATGATTGCATACCCAAAGTAATTTGCGATTTATTATACTTTTATATATTTTATATAATATAATATTATACTTATAGCACATGCATGAGTCTGGTCTCTTTTGAAAGGTAACATTCTGATGTGTCTTACACAATAAAGAAAGATAACTTTGAGTGCTAATGAAATAGAGTAACAGAGGTTTGACCACACTGAAACATTTTCAAGTAACACAGTTTATTAACAAACTATTAATTACATGCATATTATACTGTGCATACGTGTGCATACTAAGGGACAAACATCTGTGCAATAGCACATACCAAAATCACACATTGGCCCATGCCTACTAGACACAAAGGATATTGGTTGTCAAGCTGCTTGTATGTTGTAGTGTTGTCACGATACCAACATTTTGACTTCGATACAGATAGGAAAGGTAATGGTATATATTATTAGATGACATAACATGGAAAATTCTTTATACAATTATTTAATTCATTATAATTGAAACGCTATTGAAACGTAAATAATCTAAAATAATAAAATTATTCTGTTACAGCTGCTGAGCTATCAATATCTTCTTTTTGAATGAAATAGGTTCGAGAGAGAGACTCTCAACCCTCCCTTCCCTCACTGTCAAGTTGTATGTTTTTGAACTTGTGCATTGTTCCCAACTTGAGAAGGATGTTGTATGTTCACCTGAAGGGTTAACTGGGTTTCACTCAAATTACCAGACCGAATGACCTTCTTTCTCCCTTTATGGATATCCACTAGCGGACTGGCCATCGGGAGCACCGGGAGTTTTCCTGGTGGCCTGGCAGACTGGCATGGCCTGGCTGCCCTGGCAGACTGGCAAATGCTTTTTTTTATTTTTAAATTGGTTTGTTTGTGCCCGCAGTCAGGCCACTGAACTCCGAAGCAGGCCAGGTCGGTATACATGTTTCTATTTGCGCATATATAAGTTCAGGCAAGCAGGCAGGAATGCGTGATTTCTTTTCGTAGCCACAGTTTGCGAAGACGCTCTCTGATTGGCTAGCCCGCGTACAGCGAAGACCCTCTCTGATTGGTTTAGCTCCGAAGGGCTCTTCCGCCTTGTACATAATATTCTCTGCTTCGAAGTAAAGTAACTGCCGAAACCCGGAAGATATGAACGTGTTGGCTAGCTCTAGAATGGGTGAAGACGAATGTCGGACTACAATTGAAAGAATGAGATGAAAGCGGGGCGCAATCAGAGGTGTTACTACACGAGTTTCGAATCAGATGGACATTGAAATTGACGTGGAAACTCTGGATGTTGATCACTTGATCACTTTATTGGATGTACTGCTGGGAGTTAAATAAGACAGTTTGTTGGAACCTGACCGTGAAATAGAACAGCTATAAGTCTGATGGATGATGTGGATGCTGATATTGAAGCCGCAGAGATGTAAGGAACGCGTCATTATGTTGAACTGACGGCAGCAGCACGAGGGTGAGTGATACTATAATGACCGCACCGGTAAACTTCTATAAAGGACACTTTCGTATTATAACCCGACATTTGGACAATCCATTATTTGGAAAGTAGTTATTCTACACTTTGGTGTAGTGTATACAACTTGTATGGTCCGTTTTGTGACAGCGTCGCTGTCCATGGTGCTGAAGGTCGCATTTATACTATACAGCCTCTACAGTGCCACCACATGATACAACGCAGCAACATACAAAACGCAGTTTTTTTCCCTGGGGGGGTGGGGGGGGTATGGGCCTGGCCTGGCCTCCCTGAGTCAAATTCCCGGTAGGAATTATGGTCCCAGTCCGCGACTGTTGATATCCAAAGGTTTTTTCCATTAATTCATCCATGTTTTAACCAGTAGATGGTTTTGGTCTTAATAATTTAGCATTTAGGTAAAAAACCTTAGCACAGATATCTGGGTTGTGAACATAACGGTTTCATGCACAGTCAAGCTAAGGTAAATTAACCTTGCATGGAGAATGTTCTTCAAACTGATCTCTCCTGTTAAAAGCAATATGCTGACAGCTGCTGCTGATTAAACCCTGATTGGGGTGGTAGTCAGTGATAGTCAGTAGTTGATCAGCACCTGCCGCTAATTTTTTACCAATCCGTCAGTGTGAGAGCTGCAGTTTGACCTGACAATGTGTGTGTGTGTGTGGTGGGGGGGGGGGGGCATGACTGGGTCATGTTTGGGTTCAGGAGGTTTAGAGTTCCAGTTTGACTTTTGGATGCCTCTGAGCATTCCCAGGGATAGCTTACAGTAGTTAGCGTTAGCCGGTTAGCTTAGTTAGAGTTAGCAGCTAACATTAGTTAAGGTTTTGAGCGCAACGTGGGTATACTATACAGGAATGGCGAGGATGCAAAGCATGTTAGACCATTGGACCCATTCCTCGTAGAGTTGTTGTTGCACATAGAAACAGTGTGACTCACGAGATTAGTTGTTGCAGAGCTGTCGAACGCAGGGCGGAATAGCTAGATGTCATAGCTTCTAAAATGTAAGGTCTGCGCTGCTCTGTGTCTAATATGAAACGAAAATTGCGCAGTGACACGCCAACGACGCAAAACTATTACTCGCACACTGTGCTGTTCTGGTTCGCACAAATAAATGTTTAGGGGCAAATGCGAGTGTAATGCTCACACTGTAGAGCCCTGCCTCTGAAACTGACCAGGTGCTCGTCCACTGTCATCTCAGGGCCTGGATTGTGCATCAGTGGTAGGCGCTCCACCCACCTGTCCCAAATGTTCCTGATGGCAGCCAGTTTGTCATCTCGTCAGCAGAAAGGTTGTGTAGTTATGTCATCAAATCGGATAACTTGTGAGAGGACATGAAACTGTTGCAGGGACATAGTTGACCGGAATATAGGCCTCCCTGGCTCCGCATCCCACAGACTTTCCGTAGCCTCATTGTTGGACCGATATACTCCTGCTAAAATCAACAGACCCATGTAGGCTTGGAGTTCTACCTGGTCCAATGCTTTCCATGTGTCCACAAACATACAGCTCCCCTCCAGATTTGACATCTCCAGTATAATTTCCACAATGGACTCTGGTCAAAAGAGTTGGAAGCTGGACTTGATGTCATCCACACGAGATGGTGCATACCGTGTTGGCCCTGGTGTCATCCTAACAATATGTTGCACTCTTCGGGATCGATGTTGTCTTCTATTTCTGAGACATCCTCCTCTATTTCTGGTTCAACTTCAATCCCCTCTGCATCACGTTGAAAAAAAGAGCCTCTCTGGCAAAATATCGTCTGATTGTCACCTACTCATTGTGTTCAGAGTAAAATGAGGGGGGGATAGGCACATACACCTGGGAAAGAGACGGGTTCCCATAACAAACCTAAATGTTTACTTTTAAATGTGGAACAGGTGTTATACTTTTAGTCTGGATGGTGCGGTTCACGTGGGGGGATAGGCACATGGGCGCGGGAAATAGGTGGGATGAGGAGACATAAAGCTACATATAAGGGGTCAGTGAGAAGATATGATACATTTTGTATGGAAGGTGTGGTTCACGTGGTGGGGGGATGGGCACATAAGCACGGAAAGAGGTGGGAAGAGGGTGTTCACGTGGGGTGGAGTAGGTGTGTGTGTACTGTAGGTGTGTGGTGGTGGTGGTTGTGGATTTGTGGTTGTGTACTATCTGATGGATGAACACAATCTCTAGATTAGAGTACAGTCTTTATCTGTATGATGACAACATCATTACGATTAGTTTAACAGAAGACTGAATTTAAAGGTTACGTCTCAGAGTGTCCGTTCTACACATTCTAGCTCTATGTGACTACCTCACCATGATAGGAAATAGTTATTATAGCCTGACAGACTGGCTGCATGCATGCTCTTCTCCTCTAGGATTCCTCCCTACATCCACACGGCCGCTCCTGTTCACTCCAACACGCAACATGTACTCTCACACCTACTCTTTGTGTGTTTGAGTGAATATAATGGAGCTTGCATGGTACACAGGGACATTAGAATAGAATAGAATAGAATAGAATAGAATAGAATAGAATAGAATAGAATAGAATAGAATAGAATAGAATAGAATAGAATAGAATAGAATAGAATAGAAGTACTTTATTGATCCCGAGGGAAATTCAGCACCACAGATCGCTCACAATAAACATTTAGGTAGTCAAAAATCACAAATCACAAATACAAATAAAAATACTGTCACGGATATACATTCTAAAATATGTATATACATTCTAAAATATACAGTAAAATGTACAGTAGTAAATGTAAAAATGTAGAATGTTGATGTAAAAAGTAAAAGTCCAGGAATATATGTCAGAGTTTGTACTGTTACTCTGTGCTTAGTGAGGCAGTGAGGCGTTATAGGCGGTATATAGATTGTATGACATCTTCTACGGTGTACGCTAGCAAGGAAATGATGGAGGAGGACGCCGGTCGGCTCCGCCTTCATTTATACAGGGGATGCGTCTTAATTTACTGCTGCGTTTTTAGAACGGTGGAGTACTCCTCCAATGTTACCTCCTCCAATTTATTTCCAAATTCCAAAAGTTTTCTTCTCTGCTGACACGTCTAACGGTGTGACAATGCACTTATCTGAGAGACATGAGGTCTAACGGTGTGACAAGACACTTATCTGAGATAGCTTCTGGTGATGTAGTGATTTGTAGGGGTTTATTCAAGAAGGAAGTATATACAGGCCATCGTCCTGGAGAATCAATTTCTCAAATAAAATATGTATTTTGTTATCTTTCTTTGTTTCTTTCTTTGTTTCTTTCTTTGTTTCTCTCTTTGTTTGTTTCTGCCTCTCTCATTCCCTCCATCTCTGTCTCTCTCATTCCCTCCATCTCTGTCTCTCTCATTCCCTTCATCCCTCTCTCTCTCTCTCTCTCTCTCTCTATCTCTCTCTCTCTCTCTCTCGTCTTCTTACCCGTCTGCTCTTCCTCCTAGTCTCCTCTGCCTGTGTGTCTATAGTGAACATGAAGGGATGAGTCTGACAGGCCTCAGAGTTTCAGAGGGGAGAGGAGACGATGGAACGAGACACAAACAGAACTGCACACACATATACACGACGCACGTATACACATACACACACACACACACACACACACACACACACACACACACACACACACACACACACACACACACACACACACACACACACACACACACACACACATACACGCATACACACACACACCCACCTATACACACAAACACACACATACACACACCTGTGTTTGATAGTTTCGCTTGTCTAGCTCTGGCTATGATGTTCTCCCTCTCTCCCGCTGCATGTGTGTATGTGTGTGTGCACTCGTGTGTGTGTGTGTGTGTGTGTGTGTGTGTGTGTGTGTGTGTGTGTGTGTGTGTGTGTGTGTGTGTGTGTGTGTGTGTGTGTGTGTGTGTGTGTGTGTGTGTGTGTGTGTGTGTGTGTGTGTGTGTGTGTGTGTGTGTGTGTGTGTGTGTGTGTGTGTGTGTGTGTGTGTGTGTGTGTGTGTCCTGTGAGTAATAGGACCTTCTCTGTCCAACTCGGTGATCTCACTTCCTCTGTGGCCCCCCTCACCTGCGGGGTGCCCCAAGGCTCGATATTGGGTCCCACTCTCTTCCTCCTATACATACTCCCCCTAGGCCAGATCTTGGCAAAACACAAGATCTCATTCCACTGCTTCGCCGATGACGTGCAGGTTTACCTCCCCTTAAAGCCCACCCAAGGGAAGACATCAATAGAACCACTGCTTGACTGCCTGGCAGAAATCAAGTGCTGGATGTCCGAAAACTCCCTGACATTGAACGAAGGAAAACCGAGGTCATTGTTTTTAATAGTGAGCCCCCCGCCCCCCCTCATTGACGCACTTGGTCCCCTGGGCCCAAACCTCTCCACCTCTGTCAGGAACCTCGGGGTCATCTTCGACAGTAATTTTAAATTCGATAGACAGGTCAGCGCCGTAGTGAAAAATAGCTTTTATCACCTTAGACTCCTGGCGAAGACAAAGGCATACCTCTCCCAAAGTAACCTAGAGACGGTGATACATGCCTTTGTCACCACCCGCCTCGACTACTGCAATGCTCTGTACACTGGCATTGACACACCCTCCTCCGCCGCCTACAACTGGTGCAGAAGGCAGCCGCGCGCCTCCTCACCAAAACAAGAAAATACGAACACATCAGCCCAGTTTTGGCCTCGCTCCACTGGCTGCCTATTAGCTTCAGGATCGATTTTAAATTAGCACTAAATGTTTTTAAATCATTAAATGGCACGGCTCCCTCCTATCTGTCCGAGCTCCTGCACCGCCACACCCCCCACCGATCCCTCAGATCAGCTGACCAGATGCTATAATCAGGTCTTTTTAATGATAATTTTTACATTATTACATCATTTGTTATTATTATTATTATTATTATTATTATTAACAATATTATTATGATGGTTGTATCAACCCTAAATCTGAGTTGGGGGGGGGGGGGGGATGCAATGCAGACAAACAGCTGCATACAGTGCGACCATTTCACTCACATTTGCCCATTCATTTTTGGACACATCACACACCATTGGTGTGTGTACTGTACGTGTGCTGTCATAGCTCCACCTACAGGCCTAATGAAGAACACCAGGATGTGAATGGAGGGTGAATGTGAGGTATATCATGTAAATAAGTTTTGATTGATCGCAAGACTACACTGTAAAAAAAAAAAATAAGTTACCAGAACTTAAAAATATTGAGTTCAGTTACTGTGCATTAAGGTTTTCAGTTTTCAATCCATAATAAGTTAACAGAAAAATAAGTACACAACCACATTATTTCAACCTAATAAAACTATGTTTATTGTCATTGTTTTAAGAACACAAGTTGACTTGATAATACTCACATTTTGAGTAAAAAAATTGCTTTTAACATGTGCAATGTTCAATGAAATAGAAAAATAAATAATACAATTTGTTGATTAATCCCACTGGTCACAATGGTGACCGTAATAATGTTTTTGTTATAAGGCTCTGCAAATGTTACTGAATGATGTAGCAATGTATTTCCAGCTAAATTGAAATAATAAACAAATAAAGGGTCTCAATTAAATATGTGGTAGTAAAAAGAACCTGTGGGAGGATTTCAACAAGATAAATGCGACAACAGTGCAAAATATTTCACTATAATATTTCAAAGCAAAAAAAAAAAATATATTTTTTTTTTCATTTTTTTAATGCTGCCGCCTGTGCCTATGCAAATGCCCCCGCGTGCCTATGCAGGCACGCGTGCCTAGGGTTGCCTACCCCTGGCCTAGACTGTGGAACAGCCTCCCCCTCAGCGTACGGACTGCCCAGACCGTACAGGCTTTTAAATCACTCTTGAAAACCTACCTGTTCTCCTTGGCCTTCCCCCCTACTTAACTACCACTAGACCCCTGACCCTTCTATCCTCTTTGTTTTACTGTGTCCTACCAGTTTTTATTACTTTCATTGCTTTATTATGTTTTTAATCTTATATCTTGCACCATATTGTTTGTTTTGTTGCTTTCATTGCTTTGCCATGTTTTTTTTATTCTTTCTTTTAATCTTATACCTTGCCTCACACTAATTTGTTTTTATCAACCTGCTTGTGAAGCACTTTGGTGTCAGCTGCCGCTGCCTGGAAATGTGCTATACAAATAAAACTGACTTGACTTGACTTGACTTGACTTGTGTGTGTGTGTGTGTGTGTGTGTGTGTGTGTTTGTGTGTGTGTGTGTGTGTGCGTGCGTGCTTGCGTGCGTGCGTGCGTGCGTGCGTGCGTGCGTGCGTGCGCGCGTGCGTGCGTGCGTGCGTGCGTGTGTGTGAGTGTGTCGTGTCAGTCTGACAGACTGACAGTAGATGCAGGCTTCTCCGCTCAGCAGCATGTATGAAACGCTTGAAACTCAGCTGGCAGGCAGAATGCAGCATCCACTAAAGCCAAGCTGACTGTCGACTGATATACTATAGTTGATTAAATAATCAAATTGGGACAATTGACATTCGATTGTGGAAAAAGAAACACTACCACAGCTGTCAATGAAATGTAGGTTTTTCCCTTGAGATGAAACGAGCCAATAATAATTCAACAACAACTGTGTGAATCTAAAAAGCCCTGCTTGGAAATTTGGTATACAGATTTTGGTCAGTAGACAGCAACATTTTGGAACCTAGAGACAAAGTTGTATGCAAGCTATGTAAGCTACAGATGACATACCAGTCCACCACTAGCAAGCTGTGTAAGTTACATATGACCCACCATTCTACAAAACTATCTCCTTTTAGAAGGAATAGTCGATTTTTTGGCCAGTTTTGACAGCCCTAGTGTGTGAACTTTTCATCTTTCATAATCGTGTGTGTGTGTGTGAACTTTTCATGAAACTAAACATTTTATTCTATGTGTGTGTGTGTGTGTGTGTGTGTGTGTGTGTGTGTGTGTGTGTGTGTGTGTGTGTGTGTGTGTGTGTGTGTGTGTGTGTGTGTGTGTGTGTGTGTGAACTTTTCATGAAAGTAAACATTTTATTCAATGTGTGTGTGTGTGTGTGTGTGTGTGTGTGAACTTTTCATGAAAGTAAACATTTTATTCTATGTGTGTGTGTGTATGTGTGTGTGTGTATGTGTGTATGTGTGTGCGTGCGTGCGTGCGTGCGTGCATGCGTGCGTGCATGCATGCATGCATGCATCTGTGTGCCTTTGTGTGGGTAAGTGTGTGCCTTTGTGTGGGTAAGTGTGTGTTGTGTCAACGATGCTGGACCTCTGAAATGGCTGAATCGTCTGTAATTTAATTGGTTGATTAAAATAAAGAACTGAAAATGGGCAAATGTGTGTGCATGTCTGTGTGTGCGTGTGCATGTGTGTGTATGTGTGTGTGTCTGTGTCCATGTGCACGCATGTGTGTGTGCGTGCGTGCGTATAGAGCAGAGACAAGAGGAAATGCCAGGCTGTTCCA
>NC_140176.1:38936748-38970577 GCF_963971535.1 Notolepis coatsorum | reverse complement strand
AAGGTTCTGGGGTACAAGGGGTCCTCCATACTTATCCATACTCTCTCTCTCTCTCTCTCTCTCTCTCTCTCTCTCTCTCTCTCTCTCTCTCTCTCTCTCTCTCTCTCTCTCTCTCTCAATTCAATTCAATTCAAATAGGCTTTATTGGCATGAAATATTAACATACTTATTGCCAAAGCAAGTTCAACATACAAACAATAACATATATAGAGCAATAAAATATCATAACATTAGTAATAACAGTAAGGACAATCAACAAGAAACATATTAATTTACAAAATGGTCACTCGATCGGGTAGTCATTTTTCAAGTGTGGCCATTCAGATACATTTTACAGGGCTTGTTCTCTTATTTTGTGACAACCGTCTCTCTCTCTCTCTCTCTCTCTCTCTCTCTCTCTCTCTCTCTCTCTCTCTCTCTCTCTCTCTCTCTCTCTCTGTCTCTGTCTCTGTCTCTGTCTTTCTCTCTCACTCCCTGTCTCTCTACCTCTATGTATCTCTGTCTCTCTGTCTCTCTGTCTCTTTGTATCTCTGTCTCTCTGTATCTCTGTCTCTCTGTCTCTCTGTCTCTCTGTATCTCTGTCTCTCTGTCTCTCTGTCTCTTTGTATCTCTGTCTCTCTGTCTCTCTTTCTCTCTGTATCTCTGTCTCTGTCTCTCTGTCTCTCTGTCTCTCTGTCTCTCTGTATCTCTGTCTCTGTCTCTCTGTCTCTCTGTCTCTCTTTCTCTCTGTATCTCTGTCTCTGTCTCTCTGTCTCTCTGTCTCTCTGTCTCTCTGTATCTCTGTCTCTGTCTCTCTGTCTCTCTGTCTCTCTTTCTCTCTGTATCTCTGTCTCTGTCTCTCTGTCTCTCTGTCTCTCTGTCTCTCTGTCTCTCTGTATCTCTGTCTCTGTCTCTCTGTCTCTGTCTCTCTTTCTCTGTCTCTCTGTATCTCTGTCTCTGTATCTTTGTATCTCTGTCTCTGTATCCCTGTCTCTCTGTCTCTCTGTCTCTCTCTCTGTCTGTCTTTGTGTCTCTCTCTCTCTCTCTCTCTCTCTCTCTCTCTCTCTCTCTCTCTCTCTCTCTCTCTCTCTCTCTCTCTCTCTCTCTCTGTATCTCTGTATTTCTCTCTTTCTTTTATTCTTTATTCTTTATTATTATTATTATTATTTTTCTTGTTTAACTGTGGATTGTGAGTTTCTTGTATAATGGTATCAATTATTATTTGTATAAATTAGGTTGTACGCCGACCATTAAGTAAATACTTCTTTAGTTTAGGAATAAGGGACAGGTAACTATAAGATTTATTCTTCTTCCTGCTCCTTTTGTCCATGGAATGTTATTTATGATTGTGTAATGAAGAAACTCTGATTGTATGATTCCATGTGGCAAATAAAAACTCTGAACTGAACTGAACTGTATCTCTGTCTCTCTGTCTCTCTGTTTCTCTCTCTGTATCTCTGTCTCTGTCTCCCTCTCTCTCTCTCTCTCTCTCTCTCTCTCTGTCTCTCTCTCTCTCTCTGTCTCTCTGTCATAAGCAATCTCGGCTGTTTGAGTTGTCAATTGATTTTGTGGCCACTGGTTATTGACTGTACCGCTGTCCTATACTCACTTCAGTATAACAGCAGAACAGTCTCATCTCTCTCAGTATAACAACAGAACATCTCTCAGTCTCAACAGGCAAACCTCCTCCAGCGTCCGAGGACCAAACTCTTCTGCTCCTCCGCTCCCAGTCTGTGGAGCGCTCTCCCTGACCACCTGAGAGCACCACAGACTGGGGAGGCTTTTTTTCTTTTTAAATTGCCTCAAAACGCATCTTTTTAATTTAGCCTTTTGTTGATTTTTATTTAGTTTTAGCTCCACACATTTTATGTTCTTATTTTATGTTTTTTTTTACTCTTTTGTTAGTTTTAGTGTTCTTTTTACTCCTTACTAGTTTTAGTCTTTTGTATTTTATTTTTTTATTATTTTTTAAACAAACAAATAAACAAACATGACAACATAAAATTAGATATACAAGCATTAATTAACAGTGCACATCCAGTTAAATCACCATTTTTAAATAAATGTCTTATACAAGATATACACCTAATACCTGCTATCTAATACCCTACACACATAGCTCTCGCTCGCTCCCCCCCCCCCCCCCCCCCCCCCCCCCCGGGCCCCCCCTTGGATAATCCATCCATTATCATTCGCTCCTAACCAGGCACTACAATTGTATGCTAGCTTTTATTCTTTCCACCACTTCTGACCACAATGTAATTTTGGATTCACTGAGACCCAAAATTCTTGCTGTGGATATTTCTAGATAAATCACATCGAGATATGTAAGAATCCAGACCTTCCGGCACATTTTTTTCCGGTTGAAACCATCGTGATGCTATCAGCTTTTTAGCCGCTGTGATACCAGATAAAACCAATCTCTTTAGCTGTATAGGTACTGCACACATCATTCAACAGTAATACAGAGGGGTGTACAGGTATATCCAGAGTTAAGAGATTTGATAATTGCTGGGTCACTTCTTTCCAAAATATCTTAACTGGTGGGCAGTCCCAGTACATGTGCATAAATGTCCCTTCGTCCCCATTTGTACATAAGGAGCATTTGGAGTCTTGTTTAAGACCCATTCTGTTCAGTCTTATAGGAGTCAAGTATGTCCTATGAATATTGTTGTGAAGGGCCAGATTAAACCGAATATATATATTTATTTATATATATATATTTAATTGTATTTGTATATTCTCTAATATTCCCTGATATCCCTTGTCTATTCCTTGTACAATATGCATTGAATATCCATTCTAGCCTACTGAACATCCCATAATAGTCTCCATTCTACTATTGGTCGAGACCTTGGTGCCAGGCTGCCATACCCCTCAGACCCAGTTCAAACGTACCGCTCCACATGTACGAACAAGTCCTAGTTCCGCGTAGGAATCTGACTACCGCACCACTAATGGGACTTTTTGTTCATAGTGCGTATATATACTGCGCTACTAAAGTAGGACTTTCTTTTCAGTCCAGTTTCTTACCCTCCAATAGAGTCACAGACGTAAAGCCTCCCCGCGACGCCACGTGTGGGAGTAAGGCCAAGTTCGCCTACCATCGGTATTGAGACATCGTGTATATTAATATTTGAATAGTCATATTTGGCACTATATCGTCGAGTTGGACGTAGTCTATTAAGCTAATAATAGTCTGTTAATATATAGTGCTTCGTGCGGTGAGAATACTACCGTAGTCAGCACCCCATCGTTTCGGGCAGAGAACTGGCTGCTTATCCAGGGTGGTTGACCCCACGTGAAGCTGCACCCGAGGAGCCCCAGAGCCGACGAGCGAGTGGACCTGTATACCGGATTATTCTGCCGACGACAGCCCGCCTTCCCAGGCACGGATTATGCTTTGTATACTTTGATTATTCCATGGATAAAGACCCCCGACACTGCCGTGTGTTGGAACCCCCCCCCCTGGAGAGGACGCAAGGTGAGGAGACGCTCTGCAAGACAAGGTCGCTTCACGTCTCTCCTCTGTGGACCGGATGACGCCGGCCCACAAAGAGTCCACCTGCTTTCATCTGTGGTCCAAGGATCGCCGGCGCATTGAACGGCACTACAGTGGGTTCACCTGGGATACCCTTGGCCGGATGAGGCAGCCGGATTCTACCCCCCCCCCCCTTCCTACTCCTGTCGGCTTACAAGCGACCGGATTAACCCCCCCTAGTGTGTCCAGTATATAATCATTAAAGTATCATTGCTGTTATTCCTTAAACTATTCCAGGTCGTATATGTACCACCTGCGCCTTCAGAGATTGGACATTCTCTATTGATATACCGACGAATACTCTTGCCATAAAAGTGCATACTAATTCCCATTCATAAATGTGATTGATTTGATTAAGTGCTTGCTCTACACACCATCGCTGTGTAGAAATAAAGACCTATTTCTAATTCGTACATTTGTGTTGGATCCGTTTCATCTACGTGACAGTGTTCATCATAATATATTTATGCCGTGTACTGGGTGGCCGAATATTAAGTACAAAGGTAGTGGTAGTAAGTATCATATCTAGTAATACAGTCAGGGAATTGTACCCCTCAGTTACAATTGGTCCTTCGAGCCGGATGGTAATTAGTGTAATATTAATATAGTGTTATTAATATTGAAATGGCCTATGATGAACACTCCACGAAACGATCCTCCTAACCAACGCCCGCAGCGCGAACGACGGCTCCCTCAGTACTTAGAGGCTTACGCTGTCAGTCAACAACCTAGTCTTCTACTAACAGTAAACGCGGTAAAACTAGAAAGTAAAAGTAGGTCTAACCCCAACGCCCAGACTACCCCGACCATAGAGGCCCCTACGGGCTCTAATGTAACTGACCAAGTTCACGGTGGGGACCAGTGGGAACCAGACATGACTTCACACCCCGCCAGTACTGAAGAAGTAGTCCCCGATGAGTCCCGGGAGGAATACAACGCTACCGAGAGAGAACTCGGCACGGAAGAAGACGGGGAGAGCACCGTGGAGATAGAGCTCCAAGGCTCCGCAAGGAGTACCCCGAGGGAAGGCTCCCCTATACAACCGCCTTCTCCCAGCGAGGCAGAGAGGACCCTACAGCAGGCCTTCCTCATCAGCCTGAACGCCGCTGCTGAACGCGACCGACTGCAGATCCAGCAGCGGAGCGAAGAAGAGCATATACGTCTAGAAATAAGACGCATTCAGAGAGAAGAGAATGTGGCCCGAGACCGAGCAGACAGCCAGCGAGCAGCTGCTGGTGCTCTACGGGACGCAGAGCGCGACAGACAGCAAGCGCAACTAATAGAACAGCTGATCAGACGGACAACACCCTCTCCCTCCGCCAGAGGCTCCAGGAACTCGTCTAGACACACCTCCAGGGCGGCATCCCCTAGCCGAGTAAACAACCCTGAACTTGACCAACAGACGAGGTCTATACCCCCCACAGACCACCTCCCCCCACCGGTCCAAGCGAGACCTAGCAACCGGGAAGGAGCAGCATATCCTGTGGAGAGGCTAAACCAGAGACTACAAGCACTGGATGACCTAACTGAAGACGAAGAGGAAGAGGAGGAGAACCACGCCCGACGACAGCACAGTACTCTACCGGACCAGGAGGTCCGGTACAGCCCAGGCTATACTCCCGCGGAGCTGCGCTACAGACCCCCGACTCTATACACGGGTGAGCACGACGCACGACCCGCACCGAGGAACAGCACCTGGACAAGCGGGCCATGGTACACTGCCGGTACCAGCCCATACCAAGGAGCGGGAGGAGACTCGCCTAGGAGGCCTCTCCCCCAACGCTCGCCGATGTATCCACAGTCAGCGTCATACATTGGCCCGCCTATGGTACCCGACTTCACCCAAGAGAACCGGGCCCAGTATACGGAACTCTGCATGTGTCTGGAGACCATGTTGGTGGATGTATTGGATGAACGCCATAAATACGCCCTCCTACTGAAGCACTTAAAGGTGCCCCGCGCACATAATATAGCGCTCGCCTACGCGACTTCCACCACCCCATACACAGCAGCGCTGGTAGCATTGGACCAGAGGTATGGGCGCATATGGGATTACGTGATCCAGGAGATCCGACACATCGACCGCTTACCCCCAGCAATAGACAATCGAGCACTGGACGACCTGTCCACCAGAGTGCAGTCCCTGGTAGGGATGTTGGGAGCGCAGAGAGAGAAGGGGAGGCATGAACTTTACGCCAACTCAAATGTGGAAAGGATCTTGGAGAAGCTGCCGCCCGCTCGACAGGAGCGTTTTAGGCGACAGAGGGACCACCGAGACCCGAATGGCCCCGAACCGAACCTCCTCGATCTAGCAGACTTCCTGGCGAGAGAAGTCAGCAGCCTACGGCTAGATACATTCGGACGGAGCACCCCTGGCTCCAGAGAAGGAACCAGACGACTAAATGATGGAAGAAGATCGGTGACTGTGATGCACCAATCGGAGTCAGTACCGAGCAGCAGGAGCCACAGTACCCCCTCCAGAACGGAGAAGTGGAAGATAGTGTGCCCCTACTGTGAGAAAGAACACTGGCTAGCGCAATGTGACTCCTTCCCCAAGCTGAACGCGGAGGAAGCAAGTCAATGGATAAAGTCCAACAAGCGCTGTTTTCGCTGTGCGCGCTCACACATGGCAGCCGAATGCCGCTTAAAGAAAAGGTGCACCAAGTGCGATGGAGCCCATCTGGACATACTTCACGACAGTAACAGACGGCGCCCTTCACCCGCACCATCCAGCAGCAAAGCGAGCGTCATGTACATCGATCCCGCCAGCAGCAGTGGAGCCCGAGTACTCCTAAAAGTAGTGCGTGTGACACTAAGCTACCAGAATAAAGTCCTGGACACTTACGCCGTCCTCGATGACGGGTCCGAGAAGACCCTTCTGCTCGCCTCCGCTGCGGCCCAGCTAGGGCTGCGGGGAAGCGAAACCCAAATGACAATTCGGACAATAAGACGAGATTTGAAGACGATAAAGGGCGAGAATGTCTCATTCTCTATCGCAGCAAGCGGCCAGCCTGAGCGACGGTACCAGATTACAGACGCTTTCACCAGCCAAGAAATAGGACTGTCGCGGTACACATACCCCGTCGCCAAGCTGATGGAGAAATATGCACATCTGCGCAAGTTACCGATCCCGCTCATAGACAATGCTATGCCGACCCTGTTGATAGGCTCCGACCATGCAGACCTCATTGTCCCGATAGACCGGGTTCATACCGGACCCCGAGGCTGTCCTGCAGCAGTCGAGACCCGTTTGGGATGGACTCTCCAAGGCCCGCTCGCCAAATCTCTCAACCGAAGTACAGCCACTAGATGTCTCCACTCCCGAGTCACAGAGGGAGAGGCCGCACTCCTGCAACACGTAGAGCGGCTATGGACCTTGGAACAAATGCCCTTTAAGAACGGAAAGAAAGACATTCGCTCTAAAGATGACATTTACGCCATTCACCTCCTCGAGACAGGGACCAAGAGAGTCCCGGTCAACGGCGTGTTGAGATACGCCACGCCACTCCTGCGGCGAGAAGGAATGCCTACTTTCCACGCCAAGACAGACGCCACAGAACGGTACCTGCTGAACACGGAGCGGCGCTTAGCCAAGAACCCCGCCCAAGAGAGTGTATACCGCGCTGAGATTGAGAAGCTCATCACAGCGGGACACGTCACAAAGATGGACATTAAAGAGGCTGACCAGACCACTGAATCGTGGTACGTGCCTCACCACAAGGTCCATCACAACGGTAAAGACCGCATAGTATTTAACTGCAGCTACCAGATCGGATCCCAAAATCTGAATAAAGAGTTACTGCCCGGTCCCACACTCGGCCCCTCCCTACTCGGCGTTCTACTCCGCTTCCGCCAGGAAAAGGTGGCCATCAGCGGGGACATTAAAGGAATGTTCCTGCAGGGGAGATTAGTAGAGGCGGACAAGCCCCTGTTACGGTTCCTATGGAGAGAGAAGCCAGGAGATGAGCACCCAGCCATCTACCAATGGGAAGTCCTCCCCTTCGGAACGACGTGCAGCCCCTGCTGTGCTACATTTGCACTACAGAAACATGTAGCAGAGGACCCAGCAGCGGACGAAGAGGTCCGACACAGCGTAAAGAACAGCTTCTACGTAGACAACTGTCTACAAAGCCTTTCAACCCAAGAAGAAGCCGAGGCTCTCCTGATTAAACTCCGCACCTCATTGATCAAAGGCGGCTTTGATCTCAGGCAGTGGGCCAGCAGCGATCCGCAAGTACTGCGCAGCCTCTCCTCCGAGGACAAGGCAGCCAGCAGCGAGACCTGGATGGCTACAATCCCGGGAGAAGCCCAGGAGATGACCCTGGGATTGGTGTGGCGATTCAAAACAGATTCGCTTCACTACAGACACAAGCCCCTGACTACGGAGCAGGGAAGGCCGGCGGCGGCGCCGACCACCAGACGGAGTGTGTACACAACACTCGCCCGACAATATGACCCGCTAGGATGTATTCTACCGTACACCACCAGGGCAAAAATGATTGTACGAGCATTGTGGGACAAGGACCAGGGCTGGGACGACCCCATTCCCGCACACCTTGCATCCACCTGGAGAGAGTGGGAGATGGAGCTCCACTCACTCCCAGGCGTTAATATGCGCCGAAGCTACTTCCCACCCACGGTGAGGCCAGAGACATGTAAAATGGACTTACACGTCTTCAGTGACGCCTCAGAGGTCGCATACGGATCAGTAGCCTACTTGCGGGCCCAAGAGAAGGGGGGAGAGATCTACACAGCATTTGTCCTCGCCCGCTCGAGAATAGCCCCACGCAAGCAACAATCTATCCCACGTCTAGAGCTCTGCGCAGCCCTAGCCGGAGCGCACCTAGCCACGCTCATCCAACGTGAGCTCACCATACCGGTGTCTAGAACAATCCTGTGGTCAGATTCCACGACGGTACTCGCCTGGATCAAATCGGACTCATGCAAGTACAAAGTCTTCGTGGGAGTCAGAGTCACCGAGATTCAAGACTTAACCGAAGAGTTAACCGGAGAAACAGAGTGGCGCTACGTTGATACAAAACAGAACCCAGCTGACGTCATCACCCGGGGGATGCCCCTGGATGACCTCACCCGTCGCAATGTCTACAGTGACGGCCCAGCATTCCTAAAGCTCCCGGAAGGAGAGTGGCCCACGCCTATCCCGAGGGAAGCCAGTCAGGAGGAGGCTGAGAATAAGAAGCCTGTGTTCTGTGGATTGAGCACTGTTATCTCCGCAGACCCCAACACACTCCTGATGGGGCGGCTAGATCCTGCATTACCACAGACAATGTACCGGCCTGAAGAAGCGAACGGCCGACGAATGTGGAGGTACAGCCAAGTATTAGCAGACAAGTTTTGGAGCAGTTTCCTACTGCACTACCTACCGTCTCTACAGACCCGCCAGAAGTGGGTAAAGGAGAGAGACAATTTGACAGAAGGAACAGTCGTCATGATTATTGATCAATCACTGCCCAGAGCTATGTGGCCGGCCGGCCGCGTAAGCAAAGTGATCACCGGTGCCGACGGCAAGGTCCGAGCAGCTGAAGTGCTCGTCCAGGGTCGCACTTACACCCGTCCCGTGGCGAGGCTCATAGAACTGCCTCGACTCCCAGACACAATCGATGATGACCATGACCCTATAACCCTATGACTTTGTGAAGTTGACTGACCCCTACAGCAAACCCTTATGTGTAAATAGACAACGCGATTAATCTGTCTCTGTTTAACTGATTAGGTCTGGGACCAATCAGGGGGTGGCTGTTGTGAAGGGCCAGATTAAACCGAATATATATATTTATTTATATATATATATTTAATTGTATTTGTATATTCTCTAATATTCCCTGATATCCCTTGTCTATTCCTTGTACAATATGCATTGAATATCCATTCTAGCCTACTGAACATCCCATAATAGTCTCCATTCTACTATTGGTCGAGACCTTGGTGCCAGGCTGCCATACCCCTCAGACCCAGTTCAAACGTACCGCTCCACATGTACGAACAAGTCCTAGTTCCGCGTAGGAATCTGACTACCGCACCACTAATGGGACTATTTGTTCATAGTGCGTATATATACTGCGCTACTAAAGTAGGACTTTCTTTTCAGTCCAGTTTCTTACCCTCCAATAGAGTCACAGACGTAAAGCCTCCCCGCGACGCCACGTGTGGGAGTAAGGCCAAGTTCGCCTACCATCGGTATTGAGACATCGTGTATATTAATATTTGAATAGTCATATTTGGCACTATATCGTCGAGTTGGACGTAGTCTATTAAGCTAATAATAGTCTGTTAATATATAGTGCTTCGTGCGGTGAGAATACTACCGTAGTCAGCACCCCATCGTTTCGGGCAGAGAACTGGCTGCTTATCCAGGGTGGTTGACCCCACGTGAAGCTGCACCCGAGGAGCCCCAGAGCCGACGAGCGAGTGGACCTGTATACCGGATTATTCTGCCGACGACAGCCCGCCTTCCCAGGCACGGATTATGCTTTGTATACTTTGATTATTCCATGGATAAAGACCCCCGACACTGCCGTGTGTTGGAACCCCCCCCCCCTGGAGAGGACGCAAGGTGAGGAGACGCTCTGCAAGACGAGGTCGCTTCACGTCTCTCCTCCGTGGACCGGATGACGCCGGCCCACAAAGAGTCCACCTGCTTTCATCTGTGGTCCAAGGATCGCCGGCGCATTGAACGGCACTACAGTGGGTTCACCTGGGATACCCTTGGCCGGATGAGGCAGCCGGATTCTACCCCCCCCCCCCTTCCTACTCCTGTCGGCTTACAAGCGACCGGATTAACCCCCCCTAGTGTGTCCAGTATATAATCATTAAAGTATCATTGCTGTTATTCCTTAAACTATTCCAGGTCGTATATGTACCACCTGCGCCTTCAGAGATTGGACATTCTCTATTGATATACCGACGAATACTCTTGCCATAAAAGTGCATACTAATTCCCATTCATAAATGTGATTGATTTGATTAAGTGCTTGCTCTACACACCATCGCTGTGTAGAAATAAAGACCTATTTCTAATTCGTACATTTGTGTTGGATCCGTTTCATCTACGTGACAGTGTTCATCATAATATATTTATGCCGTGTACTGGGTGGCCGAATATTAAGTACAAAGGTAGTGGTAGTAAGTATCATATCTAGTAATACAGTCAGGGAATTGTACCCCTCAGTTACAAATATAGTTAAGATTGATTTGTTGATGGTCCGGATTCCGTGATGCAAGTCGAACATTTGCCCAGGCTTCTTGCCAATCAAAATCTTTTTCCAGGTCTGGTATATCCCTCCTCCAGACAGAGTCTAGGTGGAGGATTTCATACGAGGATGTTAGTAATTGATGATAAAAATCTGATACAAAACCTCTAGATGTCTCTCTTTCATAAGAATTTGTGGTATCTGTGGTGTACAATTGGTATCCTTAATGGAACACCGTGAGCCTTCAAACATAACAATAAGGGAGTATGATTATGCCATTTATGTGGGTTAGAATATTTTTTTTGTGTTTCACGCCATATGCGGATCGCATGAGTAATAATGGGGCCAAATTTCCGTTTGCATTGCTTAATTGATAATTTGGTGTATACTATATCCTGCAGTCTATGTGGTGCTACTATATTTTCTTCTAAATTTCTCCAGGATACTGATGCTTGGGGATCAAACCATGTTGTCAGTGGTCTTAAAGTGTACGCCTTAAAATAGTGGAGAAAATCTGGAAATGCCATACCACCGTCGGCTTTGTTTCTCTGTGCGGTGGATCTTTTTATACGTGGTGGTTTGTTATTCCAAATAAATTTGTATGCGGAGGAGTGTAATATTTTCCAGTAACCATCTGGAGGGGGTAACGGTAGCATTGAGCTGAAGAAGTTGATTCTAGGTAGGACGTCCATCTTAACTATTGATACCCGTGCCTGTACTGAGTTTTTAAGTTTTGACCACCTGTCAAAGTCGTATTTGATTTTATTTTGGATTTTTATGTAATTGTGCTTCACCGTTTGGCTTATGGTAGGGAATACTTCAACTCCCAAACATCTAAAGTGTTTAACCATCGGTATCTCTTCTGGGAGGGTTATATTTTTTTTTGCAGGGGCGTTAAGTGGAAGGAAAGCCGACTTCAGCCAATTTATCTTAAATCCCAATAAATCGCCAAAGTCCTCAATCAACTTGAGAAGATGAGGCATTGCG
This sequence comes from Notolepis coatsorum, assembly GCF_963971535.1. Classification (NCBI taxonomy): domain Eukaryota; kingdom Metazoa; phylum Chordata; class Actinopteri; order Aulopiformes; family Paralepididae; genus Notolepis; species Notolepis coatsorum. The sequence goes on along the minus strand of NC_140176.1, from coordinate 38,958,859 downwards.
GTGTTGGGGTTTTGCATGAACAGTATTACGTCGTCCGCATATAAACTAATTTTATGTTGTGTGCCCTTGATTACGATTGGTTCTATGGATTGGGATTGTCTTATATATTGTGCTAAAGGCTCTAATGATAAATCGAATAGTCCGGGACTAAGAGGGCAACCCTGTCTAGAAGAGCGTGATACCGGAAAGATTTCGGAGGTGATTATACCTCTGTTCTGTTCTGTTCTGCTCTGTTCTGTTCTGCTCTGTTCTGCTCTGTTCTGTTCTGTTCTGTTCTGTTCTGTTCTGTTCTGCTCTGTTCTGTTCTGCTCTGTTATGCTCTGTTCTGTTCTGTTCTGTTCTGCTCTGTTCTGTTCTGTTCTGCTCTGTTCTGTTCTGTTCTGTTCTGCTCTGTTCTGTTCTGCTCTGTTCTGCTCTGTTCTGTTCTGTTCTGTTCTGTTCTGTTCTGCTCTGTTCTGTTCTGTTCTGTTCTGTTCTGTTCTGTTCTGTTCTGTTCTGCTCTGTTCTGTTCTGTTCTGTTCTGTTCTGCTCTGTTCTGTTCTGCTCTGTTCTGCTCTGCTCTGTTCTGTTCTGTTCTGTTCTGTTCTGCTCTGCTCTGTTCTGCTCTGTTCTGCTCTGCTCTGTTCTGTTCTGTTCTGTTCTGCTCTGTTCTGTTCTGTTCTGTTCTGTTCTGTTCTGTTCTGCTCTGTTCTGTTCTGTTCTGTTCTGCTCTGTTCTGCTCTGTTCTGTTCTGTTCTGTTCTGCTCTGTTCTGTTCTGCTCTGTTCTGTTCTGTTCTGTTCTGTTCTGTTCTGTTCTGTTCTGTTCTGCTCTGTTCTGTTCTGTTCTGTTCTGTTCTGTTCTGTTCTGCTCTGTTCTGTTCTGCTCTGTTCTGCTCTGCTCTGTTCTGTTCTGTTCTGTTCTGTTCTGTTCTGTTCTGTTCTGTTCTGCTCAGCTCTGTTCTGCTCTGTTCTGCTCTGCTCTGTTCTGTTCTGTTCTGTTCTGCTCTGTTCTGTTCTGTTCTGTTCTGCTCTGTTCTGCTCTGTTCTGTTCTGCTCTGTTCTGTTCTGTTCTGTTCTGTTCTGCTCTGTTCTGTTCTGTTCTGTTCTGTGCTGCTCTGTTCTGTTCTGTTCTGTTCTGTTCTGTTCTGTTCTGTTCTGGTCTTTTCTGTTCTGTTTTGTTCTGTTCTGTTTTGTTCTGTTATGCTATAGTACAGAGTGATATTTGATTCTAAATGTTTTAAAAGTCTCCTCTTCTTCTCTCCTCTCCTCCCCTCTCCTCTCCTCTTCTCCTCTCCTCTCCTCCCCTCTCCTCTTCTCCTCTCCTCTTCTTCTCTCCTCTCCTCCCCTCTCCTCTTCTCCTCTCCTCTTCTTCTCTCCTCTCCTCCCCTCTCCTCCTCTCCTCTCCTTTCCTTCTCTCCTCTCCTCCCCTCTCCTCCTCTCCTCTCCTCTCCTATTCTTCTCTCCTCTCCTCCCCTCTCCTCCTCTCCTCTCCTTTCCTTCTCTCCTCTCCTCCCCTCTCCTCCTCTCCTCTCCTCTCCTATTCTTCTCTCCTCTCTTCCCCTCTCCTCCTCTCCTCTCCTCTCCTCTCCTAATCTTCTCTCCTCTCCTCCCCTCTCCTCCTCTCCTCTCCTTTCCTTCTCTCCTCTCTTCCCCTCTCCTCCTCTTCTCTCCTCTCCTCCCCTCTCCTCCTCTCCTCTCCTCTTTTCCTCTCCACTCCTCTCCTTTCTGACCTCCTCTCCTCTTCTCTTCTTTCTCCTTCACTCAATCCTGCGTTTCCTCAGGGATCTCCTGCTCCAGCCGTCCTCTCATCCCTCTCTTCCTGCCCCCAGGCATCGACTCATCACTCCCTCCATCCTTTCTCCCACACATCTATCTATCTATCTATCTATCTATCTATCTATCTATCTATCTATCTATCTATCTATCTATCTATCTATCTATCTATCTATCTATCTATCTATCTATCTATCTATCTATCTATCTATCTATCTATCTATCTATCTATCTATCTATCTATCTATCTATCTATCTATCTATCTATCTATCTATCTATCTATCTATCTATCTATCTATCTGTCTGTCTGTCTGTCTGTCTGTCTGTCTGTCTGTCTGTCTGTCTGTCTGTCTGTCTGTCTGTCTGTCTGTCTGTCTGTCTGTCTGTCTGTCTGTCTGTCTGTCGGAGTCAACTAGAGAATGACAGCATGTTGTCTAGTGTTAGTCCTTGCATCTAGAGCTCCGTCAACTAGGAGGTTATAGCAGAAAGCTTGTAGTGTTATTCTGCAGAACTCAGGTTTTGACCAACAGTGTGTGTGTGTGTGTGTGTGTGTGTGTGTGTGTGTGTGTGCGTGCGTGCGTGCGTGCGCGCGCGTGTGTGTGTGTGTGTGTGTGTGTGTGTGTGTGTGTGCGTGCGTGCGTGTGTGTGATGGCTTGTAAAACGAGTGGTCCTCACTCATGGAGGTGATGTGGTGATTGGTGAAACTATCCCTCCCTTTATCCTGGGAGAACTGTTCTGGGATCTGATTTGGCTCAACATCTCTCCAACTGCAAAATGTGAAGATTCCTGAAAGGTCTGTCCCATATTGTCATGGTTCCTGCTCCTTCCTCTCTCTGTCTCTCTTACCCCTTCTCCCGCTCTCATTATGGTCAAGTAGGTGCAGGTGTGGTGTTCAGCGAGGCAGCTGATCTGAGGTCTGTGGGCATATTACATCAGGGTATATAACCCCGCCCCAGACGTGGAGAAGCTGATCTGAGGTCTGTGGGCATATTACATCAGGGTATATAACTTCGCCCCAGACGTGGAGAAGCTGATCTGAGGTCTGTGGTCATATTACATCAGGGTATATAACCCTGCGCCAGACGTGGAGAAGCTGTCAGATCGTAAACTCCCGTTACCAGTTAGTCGTGTTACTTTGCTCGTATTCTCTATTCTGATGCTTCTAGTTGTTCGCCTGGATCTCATGTTCTTTGACCGTGTCTAACTTTGTGCTCTCGTCCTCTCTCCTCAACCTGCTCGGCGAAGACCTGGAGACACTGGCCTGGCTCACAAGGAACTGCTCTGACCCCTGCCTGGCTGACTATCCCTGTCCCTGCTCTGACCCCGTCTGTCTGACTCTCTTGCCCCCACGCACACCCTGGACATTATGAGTATCACCCCTTGTTACGACCCTGGCTCAAAGGCCCGCAACCTATGTGCAAACCAACACCAAAACCCCGTGCTCAAACTCAAAATGCTACTCTATTAAGGAATTACTGGTGTAAACTAAAGTACAAGGACAGAAGACCGTGATAGCTATCTGTTACCCAACACTTCTCTAACCACAGACCCTGCATGTGTGTTACCAGGGCTGGTTTTAAAGCTGCCAGCAGGTAGCCAATCAGCAGCAATTAGCTAATTGGCAGCCCTCACCTGCATGCCCCGTGACACAGGAGTGATCAGGCCTGCATGCACAGTGACACAGGAGTGATCAGGCTCCTAGTACATAACACCTCCCCCACCAAACTGGTTGCCCAAGAGGCAACCACTACACAACAACCCATAAACAAAACAAAAAAACAACTGTGACCCATTAGTTGTCAGGGCCACTACCACAACAGCGATAACGGGTACCACAAACACCGGTACTATGACCGTGAGAGGGCGTCTGCTAGCACGTTGTCCCTCCCACGAATGTGGCGAATATCCAAGTTATACGCTTGGAGGAACAAACTCCATCGCATCAAACGATGGTTCGAGTTCACCATGCTGCGAAGAAAAACCAAAGGGTTATGGTCTGTATACACAACAAGGGGTAAACTGGAGGATCCAACGTAAACATCAAAATGGTTCAAGGCAAGAACCAAAGCGAGCGCCTCCTTCTCTATAGTAGAGTAGTGCAGTTGATGCCTGTCAAACGTCTTAGAAAAGTAGCACACTGGGTGCTCCACCTCTAATGCATCCTCTTGCAGGAGGACGGCTCCAGCACCGAGGTCACTAGCATCCACTGCCAACTTGAATGGCAGTTGAAAATCGGGAGCTGACAGAACGGGAGCGCTAATCAGAATACCCTTGATGCTCTCAAAAGACTGTTGACAAGTCTCAGTCCACACAAAAGGTACCTTAGGACTGAGCAGATTGGTCAAAGGGGCAACAACAGAAGCAAAGTTCCTACAGAAACTCCTATAGTACCCATACCTAGGAAGCGCTTTAACTCCCGCCTGGTGATGGGAGCAGGGAAGCCCACTATAGCCTGGAGAATCGTCTACACCCCACTACTGTGTGGGATTTACCCGTGAGGAACATCACTCGAGCCCGTCTCTGGAGAGGCTGGCCGGCTTTCACCTATGCTGCACGCATACTTGGATTACGGCTGCTGCTTTCGTCTGCCGATCAAGGGAGTAATGTACCGCCTCCCATAGCAGGAGCTTATTGAGTCCCCGTTGATCCAGACTTTGCATTCGAACATTTCCTCCCCCTGCTGGCCTACAACCGGAGGGACCCTACCAGTATCTCCTGCTGCCTTACTAGAGTACCATAGATATAATTCCTAAGATTCAGGTTGTATTCATTATCTCCTGCGTAATATGAGAATGGACATACGTTATTGATTTGCCTACGCACATTCTTTTGCCTTATAAGCGCACCTTAAGTAAAGTATTGTTATATATACTATCATTGCTGCTAATAAATATTCTTAAACCCAGTTTTGTGTGGAACCGTGTCATTGTGGAGGTGTTCTCATCATATACCTGTGTACTGTATGACCAGTAGTAATGTACATAAGACAGTAGTGGTTTAATGATACCATACTTATTAATACAGTCAGGGAATTGTACCCCTCAGTTACATATTTAATTAAAATAAAAAAATAAAAAGTTGTATCCTTTTGTTTCGTTTTTTGTGTAAAGCACTTTGAGCTGCAATCTGTATGAATGGTGCTATATAAATAAAGTTATTATTATTTGACATTTATTTTAATTTAAATTAAATGTATTTTATTTTAAGACTTTAAAGAATGTCGTGTTTTTAGACATGTCAATATTATTCAAATGGGAACTAAATATATTATACTTTATTATTATATTATATTATAATATATTACATTACATTACATTATATTATATTATATCATACATATTATTTATATTATTCAAATGACAGTCAAACATGTTCCATTGTGATGTCACAGTATGATGTTACGTTGTGATGTCACAGTATGATGTCATAATCAAACATTCTAGAACATTTGTGTATCTATTCAACAATTCTCCCAGAAGGTCTCTGTTATTACATGTTTTCTTATAGTTTACTATCTAATGTTGCTATTTTATTATTTTAACTATTAAATTTTTCGGTTTTTATTATTATTTTATTTGTAATTATTTTATTGTCTTATGTTATTGTCTTACTGTTTGTCTTATTTAGCTATTTTTACTATCTTATCTAGTTGTTTTATTACCGTTTTTATCATTTTAATGTCTTATAATTTCCATCCTTAGTTATGTATGATTGTAATTATTTTCTTATTTTTTTTTATCCTTTTGTTTCGTTTTTTTGTGTAAAGCACTTGCAATCTGTATGAATGGTGCAATATAAATAACGTTATTATTTTACATTTATTTTAATTTAAATTAAAAAATATATATTTTAAGACTTCTAAAGAATGTCATGTTTTTAGACATAATATCTATATTATTCAAATGGGAGCTAAATATATTATACTTTATTATTATATTACATTATATTATAATATATAACACATTACATTATATTATATCATACTATTATTTATATTATTCAAATGCCCCTCAAATATGTTCCATTGTGATGTCACAGTATGATGTCACAGTATGATGTCACAGTATGATGTCATAATCAAACATTCTAGAACATTTGTGTATCTATTCAACAATTCTCTCAGAAGATCTCAGATATCAGAAGACAAGTGAAGATCTCACTTGTTGTTTCCGGCTACTTGTCTGTAAGCTTGAATATATTCTGTAGATAGAATAAAAAAATCACCAGATGGAGAAGGAAACAGGCGCCATGTCCTGTACAATCCTTAATGAACTGCGTCTGGAGGGAAGGTTCTGTGATGTGGTTATTAAAGTCAACAGCACTGAGTTTAAAGCCCACAAGGTCATCCTGTGTTGCTGCAGCACCTATTTCATGTAAGTTTAGCTTGGTTCAGGTTGGTTAGTAAAAAGATACTATACTGTACTTCTACTGTAATGATAAAAAAAATTAAAGAAAATGGTTTAGCTGAATACCCCATCACCACTGTTTTTTATAATAATACTCTCAACCAAAGCAATGGAACAATTTTGATTGACAGTCGATTCTGCCAATTACGTCACACCGCTTGCACCCGCCTCTGCTGTTACCACCAATCGGCAAGCGCGTATTCGTTTTTTACTTCCTGGATGTCAGCCATTGATCACAACAAGGCTAATAACGTTAGCTCCCCGCCGGAGTGGACTACCAGCGCTCCACAGACAGGAGTACTAAACGAGGCATAATGATTTTACTGCAACAAATGTTATAATAAAAGCCCTTTGTTCTATACACTTGTCTGATTGAAAACTTTATTAACAGACCGCAGAATGGGCACAACTCAGCGGAAGGAACTGAGATATGAATTGAGTAATGCTTGCCTTGCTATCAGGCATGCAGTCATGCACAAACGCGGTTAAACGCTGTTTAGGTAGGTAACTGAGGCAGAAGTGCACGCGGATGTGCATGCACGCACACAAATGCGTTCGCAATTGTCACTGGACTCGTCGCGCCGGCCGGCACTTATCACCTAGACTTTGCATAATAATAGGATACCGTCCGATAGCATAACAACGAGAAGAGCTGGTGGGGGGTTGCTTGATCTGTGGTCGACTGGAAGGATGAGACATTAAGTTGTGCTTCAGTCTCTGAAGGAAACTGTCCTTCTGTAAATTAACTCTAAGTTACATTGTTAATTTAGTTTGTATTTACTTTTCTAGTTTAAGTTAATTCAATTAAAGAAATTGTAACTACAATTACATTTAAAACATGTATGCATAATAATCATCTGTTCTGTGTGCAACCGAGGGAACATGTATGCGCGTGCGCGGGAGCGTTTGGGCAATTCCCATATTACGACTGCACCACTGCTTGCTATGGTCCGGTAAATACGCTGATGTTATTGAACGCGTAACTATATAACGTTAATGCCACAAAACGAATGCCTTTGTTAATCATAAGTAGTAACTTTATAATAAGAAGAAGAAGAAGAAGAAGAAGAAGAAGAAGAAGAAGAAGAAGAAGAAGAAGAAGAAGAAGAAGAAGAAGAAGAAGGGTCGGGGGGGTAACCGCCGGGCGCTACCACCCCTGCCCGCGACACCGAGTGAACGGCGCACGACCAGAGGGGAGACTTCGAATCCATGTTTCACTTTCAATAACGAATGCGTGCTTGCCGAATCCCAAACAATATTCATGCTGCAAAGTCATCCTCTAAAGATAGACATTTAGACTAGAGGCAGGCTATATGCTATAAAGAGTAGACTACAAAAAAATTATAATAAAATGCATTCAAATTATTATTCTTTTTTTTTGCTGTAACCGCGGCGGTAGGAAATATTTAGCAAATTTGTGCGGTAAGGAAAAAATCTATACCGCGGCAGCCCTACTGCTTTCATGAAATATTGTAAGCCGTCATTTGAGGCTTTATAAAAGCAGCACAATGAACACAAATCTGTCAGTGCCGAGTCCGACTTCATCTTAAATAACAAACAGCTTTGCTTGTTGTAGTTACCAAAGAGAGGCAGAGTTGATTTAGCAAAAAATTTTATAAAATAAAATACTTTTTTTTTCTTTCTTTTTTAATATGTTCTAATTTTATTGATAGTAGTGGGTGTGCACAGATGAAAGAGAGCAAGTCTGTGTCTGGGATATAGGTCCCGACTCCCAGGCTATTAGCCTAGCCATCCTCTCAGCCTCTGTCGTCTTAAATGCTATGTTCTTTTGGTAGAACTGTTCGGATTCCGTTCATGGTTATTGGTATAAGCTGTAGTCACGAGAGACCTGGGACACGGTTTTTAGCCTCACGTATGTTATGTAGCTTGGCTTTTAGCCAAGGGGCGACAGTGGCTCAGGAGGTAGAGCAGTCGTCTGGCAATCCGGAGGTTCCCGGTTCGATTCCCGCTCCTCCTGGGCAGCGTGTCGTTGTGTCCTTGAGCAAGACACTTAACCCCTAGTTGCTCCCGATGAGCAGGTTGGCACCTTGCATGGTTGTTTCCGCCGTCGGTGTGTGAATGGGTAATATGTAAGTAACTAATTGTAAAGCGCTTTGGATAAAAGCGCTATATAAAAAAAGCAGCCATTTACCATTTACCATTTAGCCATAAACGCTGCTGAGCTTAATCCGGAAACGGAAATGGGAAATTCTGAAATAATAACGTGACTTATTCTAAAAGTTATAATTATTTTGTCTCATCTTGTTTTAGTCAACATAAATTAAGAGAGAATTCGTCATGGTTTTTGTAAGCTACATTTTTGTGTCCTCAGTTGTGGTCAACGATATTTAATTAATAATTAGCACCACATGGTCTTCAATAACGTGACGTAATATCTCATTGTCGTCACGGGAAAAAGCTTTGTTGACGAAGATCTTTCGTCATCAATTTCGTTGACAAAATTAACACTGTACACAGGACAGAATGTTGCTTACTGTTTACTCGTCAGATATCTCTATATTCTGCATCCCACAGAACCCTCTTCACTCGCTGGAGCGACTCAGAGAAACCAGTCTACAGTATCCCTGGGGTGTCCCCGGGTATGATGCAGCTCATCATAGAGTACGCCTACACACGCTTTGTGCCGGTGACAGCAGAGAACGTGGAAGAGCTTCTTGTGGCTGCAGACCAGCTTCTTGTCACTGGCATAGTAGGAGCGTGCTCTGACTTCCTAGAAGGCCAGCTGTCTCTGGAAAACTGTGTCGGCATCTGGAGGTTTGTGGACATCTACTACTGCCCTGACCTGAGGCGCAAGGCCTATATCTTCATCGTGTGCCACTTTGAGGAGATGCTGCGTGTCTCACAGGAGTTTGTGGAGCTGTCCCTGCAGCAACTGGTGGACATCATCGAGAGGGATGATCTGAACGTGAAGAACGAGGAGACGGTGTTCGAGGCCGTCCTCCGTTGGATCGACCACTCCCACGAGGAGCGTAAAACACACATCCCTTTGCTGCTGCCCAAGGTAACTAATTGTATTACTGTGCATTGCATTAAAACAACACTAGGTTCCCTAGTACAGTGGTTCTCAACCATTTGGGTCCAAACTGTTCCTTAGCAACAGAATTCCAGTAAAACCGTCTACAACCGCTGTCTAAGTTGTACCCACTGTCTGCTTGTCTCTTCCCAGGTTCGCATGGGCTTGATGAGGCCTGACTACTTCCTGAACAACGTCCAGAACAACCCTGTGGTGAGGGACAGCTACGACTGCAGGCCCGTCATCCTCAGCGTCCTGAACACCCCTGGTTCCGACAGGCTCTCAAACCCACTGAACCGCCCACGCCTGCCCCAGGAGGTCCTATTGGCCATCGGAGGCTGGAGTCGCGGCAGCACGACCATTGTCATGGAGGCTTACGATATCCGAACCGGTGGATGGATGGACGTGAGCGTTGAGGCGGAGAGTCCCCGGGCCTACCACGACACCGCTTATCTCCACGGTCTGGTCTACTGCGTCGGCGGCTTAAACGGCCTAGAGTATGTCAGCAGTGTGCGCAGGTTCAACCCCGTCACTCGCAGCTGGCTGCAGGCGGCTCCCATGCACTCACACCGCAGTCACCTCAGCATGGTCGCGTTGGGCGGCTGTATCTACGCCATGGGAGGGCACGACGGACACCTGCATCTGAACACCGCCGAGCGTTACAAGCCTGAAACCAACCAGTGGACAGTGATCTCACCCATGCTGGAGCACAGGAGCGATGCAGGGGCAGCAGCCCTCCATGGCAAGGTGGGTGGAACTGAGTGACACAAGGTGGTAGATAAACACAAGGTGGTAGATGAACACAAGGTGGTAGATGAACACAAGGAACATTAGATCAGAATGTCTTTATTGCCAAGTAAGCTTGCACATACAAAAGATGTGTCTGGGTCCTTTGGTGCATCAACATTAACAGACAATTAAAGTAGAATGAAATAAAATGGAATATATGAACTGAATTAGAATATTCTTTCTTATTACAGGTTTACATCTGTGGTGGCTTCAACGGGACGGAGCTTCTGCTCACAGCTGAGTGCTACAGCCCAGACACCGACCAGTGGACTCTGATCGCCCCCATGAGCAGCAGGCGTTGGGGAATGGGAGCCGCTGCGTACGGAGGCCAAGTCTATGCGGTAGGTGCACACAGAGACAAATGCTAGATATTTTTATAGATATGTATCATTTGACTTTCAATGCTGCTGTGATGCCCTCATTTCCCTAAGCGGATTAATACAGTGTCTGCCTGCCTTAACCACATACTAAAACATTCCTCGCATGTGTCCTGTCCTCAGGTGGGAGGGTTTGATGGTGATTTCGACCTGTGTAGCGCGGAGGCCTACAGCCCCTTGACTGACTCCTGGCGCGCCCTGCCCACCATGCTCACCCCCCGCAGCGAATTTGGAATTGCGGTGCTGGACGACCTGCTCTTCGTGGTCGGAGGCTACAATGACTTTGCCTCCATCTCCAACGTGGAGCGCTATGACCAGAGCAGCAACAGGTGGACTGTAGCCGAGGACATGAAGACCTGGCGCGGTGGCCTAAGCTGCTGCATAATGCATGGCCTGCCTAACATGAGCCAGTACACCGCTCCCCGTGGCGCCCTGCAGTGACCCCTGGAGGAGGAGGAGGAGGAGGAGGAGGAGGAGGAGGAGGAGGAGGAAACTATCTGTTTTTAGTTTGTGTAATGCACATAATATGAGTACTTACACCCCCAACCCAAGCAGATTGCAGATCACTCTCTCACACACACACACACACACACACACACACACACACACACACACACACACAGACACATACATGCAAGCACATGGTACAGTAAGACAATGATTACATAGTAAACAACAATATACACACATAAGCAAATACACTCAAGACGGCAAGCACACACACATTGTTAACCTGTTAAGCTGTAGCCCTATTTTCAGAAATCTTGCCTAAAGGTACATGCCTAAGTAGGTAAATGGAAGATTGCTCCACTTCTACAAGGCCATTTGCATGTTCTTGGTATCTAGGAACATCTAGGGACCTGGGGGTATGTATTCCCAGTGTCAGAAATATTGTGTCTGTTACTAGGCTTGAGTAAATTGTAATGAAAAAAAGGAGAATATAAATTATGATTTATTTTTGCATCTGTGCCGGTGAATAACACCATGTTACAATAGACCTGTCGCTAAACCACGCCCCAAAATAGAATTTGTCCAATCATATCACAGCAAAAATCCTCGCTGCAGAAACGTCGGTCAACTAGGTGTGTGGGCTGTATCAAACCAGACGGCTGTGAACGAAACCACTGTGAAGAGTTCAGTTTATATGTCATTATCTACCTAATATCTGATGGTGAAACGCTGTGCGTGGGGTACCTGTAATTCGGACACCAGGTACCCTGAAAGACTGGATGGAGGAGTATATTTCATACCTTTTCCGAAGCCCAAAAGACAACTCGACAAATGCAAGCGATGGATTCTGCTGTGTCGTCGACCACATACACAACTGAATGTGAAGACCATTACCAAGGACACTTATGTTTGCTCAAAGGTAAGGTCAATTCATAAAGACATAATATTTGACGGCATGTATTAGAAACGTAGACCAAACTATTAGTTTGCTAACATTTTACTTTGACTGCCAACTAGCTAGCGTATATCCGGGCTCTCGTGTCTCTCGAAAAGACACAGACCCTACCTCTCGAATGACAACCTTGTTAGCTTTCTGCATCATAACGTTAGCCTTATGTATCATAACATAAGCTTTCTGCATCATAACGATAGCTTTCTGCATCATAACATTAGCGTTAGCTTTCTGTATCATAACGTTCGCCTTATGTATCTCATAACAAGCTTTCTGCATCATAACGTTAGCTTTCTGCATCATAACGTTAGCCTTATGTATCATAACAAGCTTTCTGCATCATAAGAATTGCTTTCTGCATCATAACGTTAGCTTTTTGCATCATAACGTTAGCCTTATGTATCATAACATAAGCTTTCTGCATCATAATGATAGCTTTCTGCATCATAACGTTAGCTTTCTGCATCATAACCATTCTGAATTATGTTTCTGTGCTTCGTTTTCCTAGAGGGGGCTTTTGAAATGTATAATAATATAACTAAATGCTGATAATAAATCATATTCAGCCTATAGATTTACTTTGTCCTAAATAAAATAATGCACGTCATATACGGCGCTCGGAGTGCGATACACGCTGCATGTGGTTATTTTAATAACGGCGCATTGCAAATGTGAATCCCGCGGGGATATTTTTAATGAATGAAACCTATCGGCCGTTTGGCTCTGATTAGTTTCATATATTCTCCGCTGTAGATTTGCTTAACGGAGCGCCCGGATTGTGTTTCATTCAAGCATAAAATTGAAGTCTATGCGTGGATTGTGGTTTTTGTGGATTATGAATTACGAGGACTCTGAGGATTGTTGAATTGTATCATCACTCACACGTTATTGTGATATTGTAACTGGGATTAAAATGTCTGATGAGATGCGCTGTTTGACGGATTTGAGAAATTGAATGAGCCGTTGACGTCACATTAATGCATTTGAGAATAAAGAGATAAAACTTCATTCAAAAGAAAAATATTTGAAACACGGGTCTCTTGTCCATTGATGGATACACAATGGATATATCCCGTCTGGAACAGTGGTGCAACGGCCAGTGTTCACTCCTGGCAAGCGGGCGACCTGGGTTCGAGACCCTGTGTTTCCAATATAATTTTTTTGGAATATAATAATAATGATTATACGCAAAAGTAGCCTAGTTTTAAGTTAAAATATTATAAATCTACATGCATTGAGGATGTCATTCTTTATATAGCTCTCAACGTGCACCAAATTGATGTATTTACATTGCAAAAAGAAGAAAAAGACTAGAAGAAGGGGGGATTCGAACACGGGCCGTCTGCGTGAAAGGCAAAAGCACAAACCGTCACACCACAGTGCAGATAAGTAAAACATCCACTATACATCAATCAATGGATAAGAGAGCCGTATCCTTATTCTGAAACAGTTGAACTAATTATTTTCGCTAGCAAGATCTCATTTGATTATTCAATGCATAAACCTACTGCCAGCAGGAACGTTTAAAGAAATATAATCTGATTGATTGGGGTAATGAGGGATTTAAAATTAGCCTATAGATTATGCATTTAACTTGTCGGCGAGGCTATTGAGCCGCCTGCAATCTGTTAATAAAGTTTTAAAACAATCAATCAATCAATGCCGTTAGAAGATCAGGATTTCTGCGATCTACACCTGCTGTCTTTTTAACTGAAGCGGCCGCACGCAATTATCCAGAGTCTCAAGTCTGGTTCGAGTTAACGAGACTGAATCAGTGTTCGAGGAACAGGAAAATCCCGGCTTCAAACATCGGGTTAACTGAATCTGGATAATGGGACTCTTGATCGACTTAGTTGAACCAGGTACGGGGAATAGGGCCCTGGACTGGATTGATAGCAGGGCTAGTAAATAAGTCCTGGACTTTTCGTTTTATCCCTGACAAGGCAAATACAAATGTTGATCTGTCAAAGTTGTTATGTTTGTTGTCAATAAAATCCACTTTGAGCTGCATTTTATGTATGAAAGATGCTCCATAAATGAACTATTATTATCTGTCTATGCTTGGCTAATACTCAGCTTTTTGTGTTTTTTTCACAGAATGAGGTGTGCTGGAGATGTTATTGCCCTCACAGAGACGACACAGGTCAACCCAAGACAGGACATGAGTGACAATGAAAGAGGTCTGATTTATGTTTTTGGACTAAAGTGAGCATCATGGAATGTGTGCAGCTTTACAATCATGTCATTGATGAACTGAATAATATCCCTCTCTCCTCATTCACCTCTCCCCCTCATCCCTCTCCCCTTATCCACCACCCCTCTCTCCTTATCCATCACCCAGATGAGGAGTGCCGGCCTGTGGCTCCCCCAATGGAAGGTGGACATTACTAGAAAGCTAAACAGAATGCTTAAATAGGAATGTTAGAGGTTCTAGAAGGTTCTACTATGACATCATCACCAACGTTCCAGAATGATCGGGCAGGACTAAGGTTCTAGAATGTACTGCCATGACATCATCACAGACGTTCCAGAATGTTCGGGCGGCACAAATTTTCTAGAATGTTCCTAACAATAGGTCCGTGGGTGAATTATGTACCATTACAATCACTACAGTACTGTATTAAGTTTCAAAAGTAAAAGTACAGTACATATTCTATAGGGTGTTCTTGTATTTCAGTGCATTCAACCCTCGATATATTGACCTGAAGGTTGTTAAAGTGGTCCAGTTATGCTGCTCTGTGTCCCTCAGATTGCTGGTTTAAAATGTTAAAGTACTTAATCTTCATCAACAGTTGCTGATATTGCAAATGTCAACAGACCAGGCTATTAATCCATAATGGAGGTACTAGAAGAAAGGTTACATGGGTAACCAAAATCAACATGTTTCTCCTTCCAAGGGTCATCAATAATCACAGCAAATGTTGTGACTATGACTAACGGGTCAGGAGATTGACAATGTGCATCCAGCGATAACATTTTAATTCGATTTGTGAACTATGGGTCTGGGGTTGGGACAAAATCATTTTTAAGCCTTGTCACAGCATTAATTTGGCTACAAGAATATAATGTTAAATTACCATAGATGTATCACAACAACACATGATATTGTTCCCTATTCCAGTTTATATCGTACATCCATTTGTGTACCTGTAAATCCATGTATATTTATTGTATATATTAAAAATAGTGGCTATTTCTGTACACTAGTTGTAGGTTTTCTTTTCTAATCGGAGTGATCTATCTTGAGAATGTGTTGTATATGCATTTATTTATATTTATATTAAATATAACTTATACTTAGTGTTATAAGAAAAGCTATGTCCTGTACCATTATACTGTGATTTACAGGTATTTTGGTAAATGGTAAATGGCTGTATTTATATAGCGCTTTTATCCAAAGCGCTTTACAATTTGTTTCTCACATCTTACCCATTCACTCACACATTCACACACCGACGGTGGAGACAACCATGCAAGGTGCCAACCTGCTCATCAGTGTCTTGCTCAAGGACACTTCGACACGCTGCCCGGGAGGAGCCAGAATCAAACCGGGAACCTCCCGATTACTAGACGACTGCTCTACTCCCAAGCCACTGTCGCCCCCTATTATGTCTATTTTATTATTAGGTATTTTTACTTTGGTCTCTATCACTATACATTTATAGTTAGTGTAATCAATCATTTGACCTGATGTACACTAGAATGTGCAGCATACCATTCTCTGATGTCTCACCCCTTTATGGAGGAGGATTGTTGGCAAGTGACAGCTCTCACTTTTTTCCTCATTCTAGTGACTAGTGACACAACTGTCGGGTCTAGCTCGTATACTGCGTTGGACCACTAGCCTTAAACTAAATGTATCAGCAATAGTAGTAATCATGGATTATCGTCATAGTTCTTGTAATCTTTGACTTCTCCAGTGCTTTTGATACCATAAGGCCTGGGCTACTGGGTGAGAAGTTGGAGGCGATGCAAGTAGAGGCCCCCCTGGTGTCCTGGGTTGTGGACTATCTGACGGGAAGACCACAGTACGTGCACCTATGGAGCTGTGTGTCAGACAGACTGGTCAGCAACACCGGGGCCCCGCAGGGGACAGTCCTCTCTCCCTTCCTTTTCACTGTCTACACCAACGACTTCCACTATCGGTCAGAGTCCTGCCACCTTCAGAAGTTTTCTGATGACTGCGATAGTGGGATGTATAAAGGACGGTGACAAGAGGGAATACCGGGAACTGGTAGTGGACTTTGTCACATGGTGCGATAAAAACCACCTGCAGCTAAATGTGGCGAAGACCAAGGAACTGGTTGTGGAGCTGGGGAGGAGGAGGAGTGCACCTGTGACCCCCGTTTCCATCAGGGGAGTTGATGTGGACATGGTTGAGGTGTACAAATACCTCGGTGTGCACATCGACAACAAACTGAACGGATCAAAACATGCAGAAGCACTATACAAGAAGGGCCAGAGCCGACTCTACTTCCTCAGAAGGCTGAGATCCTTCAATGTCTGTACAAGGATGTTGAGGATGTTCTATGAGTCGGTGGTGGCGGGCGCCTTCTTGTACGCTGTGACCTGCTGGGGCAGCGGACTGAGAGCAGTGGACACAACCAGGCTGGATAAGCTGGTCAGGAAGGCCAGCAGCGTGGTTGGGGTGGAGCTGGACTCTCTAGCGAGGGTGGCGGAGAGGAGGAGCCTTGCTAAGCTCCAGGCCATCAGGGAAAACCCCACCCACCCACTATACACAGACTTGGCTGACAGGAGGAGCATGTTCAGTGCTAGTCTCACACTACCCAAATGCAGCACTGAACGGCACAGGAAGTCCTTCATTCCAACAGCCATCAGACTATATAATGCATCACTGTGCCTCACTGCATCACTGAGCACAGAGCGGCAGCTCAATAGTGGCAGGAGGACGCGACTAGCGGCCTCCAGGCTCCACAACAGGGGGCAGCGACGGCTGCCAGACATTGATCTAGGTCTTATTGGAACCCAAGGAGGACAATACACTACCTAAAGCATACTGCTCCTTGTGACACTGTGAATACTGGAATATATATTTCATATTTCATTTAGTTAGATTTAAATTATAATTATATTGACCAAATTGTTTACCCCATGCTCAGTATGCTCAGTATATTCTTACTGTATTTATTTCTGTATATTTTATTTCATTTCCTTTTATCCTATTTTATTTGACTCTACTCTTATCCTAGGCAACTTGATTTGATTTGTGTTATTATTCTAATTTGTGACCTGTCCTGTCTAAATGTTTAAATGTTGAGCGATTTGCAGTGTCTAATTTCCCACGGGATAATAAAAGTATTTCTATTCTATTCTATTCTATTCATCTTCAATCAAGTCAACTGTAAATAATGCTTGAGACGTTATCTATAGCTAATGCTTGCATCACCATGGAGGTCTAAGGTGAATGTGTATCTCATGAACGTACTTTTCCACTGCATATTGTAACCCTCTCTGTCTGCTTCTAGATGAAATATTTGTGTTATCTTTAAAAAACAGGTCTATTACCTGCTGTGGTAAATCTCCCGCGGCCTAGCCAAGTTTCAAGTTCAAGTTTCTTTAATAGTTGTCATACAGAAGTACAGAATACTTTTATACAAAATGCTTCTTTTTGTTACGCTCCAGAGACTGTGCTAGACAAAAGATAAGTATGTAATAAAATAAAATAGTATAGCATGTAAAAATAGAAGTAAAATAGAATTCACGTACGTAGACACAGTGTTCAGTATATACATATGTAGAATGTTCGATGCAGAATAGAGTAACTGAGTTACCGTACAATATACAATATACGTACTATGCAATATACTAATATACAATACTATATAGTATAGTGCAAAGCAGAAATGGGATGAGGTACAATTTAGGTACAATTACAGTAAGGTGTACTGAGGTATCGGTTGTAGTGCAAATCCTTTACCAATAAATATAAAGTGTGTTTAGGTGTTCTAAAGTGTGGAGAGTGGGTGCTGCAGTGTGTTGTTTGTTTAAAGTGTACGTGTGGATGTGTGTGTTGTGAGTGCATTTGATGGTTGTTGCATAGTGTTATTGTTCGTTGAGCAACCTGATGGCCTGGGGATAGAAGCTTCTTCTGAGTCTTTCTGTGCTTGCCATGAGACTCCGGTATCGCTTGCCTGACCGCAGCAGTTCAAAGAGGCAGTTGTTTGGGTGGCTCGAGTCCTTAATAATTCTCTTAGCCTTACCCCTGCACCGCTTGTTGTAAATTTATCTGATTTAGATATAATTAGCATTTTTCTGATCAACTCTTATTTTCGGTAAATCGTATAAAACCGGTAAAAATTTAAATATACACTTTGACTGCTGTTTTGATATGGTTATGGTCTTTACTCTTGGCAAAAAAAATTAAAAAAAACATTAAAACCTCTTAACACTTTGAATGTTGACGACGAGAATTGTTGTCTTATCATGCCCCCCGTTGAGTGCCAACGACGCGATTTGTCGTTTGATTTTTTTATTAGCGATCTGAATTCATATTTCATCAACCGAGTCTCCCGTTGGTACAGCAGCCCCTCCAGGAGCTCCGATGGGAAAAAACCGCCCCCTATCGTCTATCCCTGTGTAACTGCAGGTCAGTCGATTATACTGGGAGATCCCTGTGGGATCTGTAGAGGTGGAGCCAACTGGCTCCATTATGCTGGCGAGCCGTCTGATGATGAGGGATCTGATCGCGAGACGGAAAGCAGCCTGGAATATATATTTACAGCAGCCAATAATCAATCAATAAACGCGATCGATATTTGGAATGGCGATCAGGAATTGGAATAATCTTTATGGAGAACATCTGATCTAAGGTAAGGAGTCTATGTTACCAGTCTTGGGGTAATCGGAGCTGTATTCACTGAGATATCAGCATGTGCCGTGTGTGTGTGATCTTGAGGAAATGGATAATAGATTTTCAGCCTGCCTCTATAGCGTGCATAAGTACACATATACTATCGATAATCTAGCGTTTATTTGAAAACGATTCATAAATAGGCCGACAAATGAGAACGTGTTTAGAGTATTCGAGAATATTCCAATAAATGCAGTTTATGGGGGAATCTTTCAATTTTCCCAAAATTTTCGAGAGAACGATAGCTTTTCGAAATGCTATAAAAAGGATATGAACCGATTAAAAAACAATCCGTTTCGACAATGTTGACTGCAAACAAGTCATTGATAAGTGACGGGCAGATTAGACACATAGCCATAATTTAAAACATAGATTATGCGTTTTTAACGCTAACATTGAAGTGGATGATGGCATTCAACGGGGTAAAAAGGTAAACAAGGCCGGCATTGATAGTGTTAACATCCAAGGGCCCACATGTGCATGCGTGTGTGCGTGTGTGCATGCGTGTGTGTGCGTGTGTGTGTGTGTGTGTGTGTGTGTGTGTGTGTGTGTGTGTGTGTGTGTGTGTGTACTTCTCCTGTAGAAAGATACTACACTGTACTTCTACTGTAAACAGATACTATACTGTACTTCTACTGTAAACAGATACTATACTGTACTTCTACTATGAAAATATACTATACTTCTACTGTGAAAAGATATACTTTACTTCTACTATGAAAATATACTATACTTCTACAGTGAAAATATATTAGTACACAGGACAGAATGTTGCTTACTGTTTACTCATCATCAGATATCTCTATACTCTGCATCCCACAGAACCCTCTTCACTCGCTGGAGCGACTCAGAGAAACCAGTCTACAGTATCCCTGGGGTGTCCCCGGGTATGATGCAGCTCATCATAGAGTACGCCTACACACGCTTTGTGCCGGTGACAGCAGAGAACGTGGAAGAGCTTCTGGTGGCTGCAGACCAGCTTCTTGTCACTGGCATAGTAGGAGCGTGCCCTGACTTCCTAGAAGGCCAGCTGTCTCTGGACAACTGTGTCGGCATCTGGAGGTTTGCGGACATCTACTACTGCCCTGAACTGAGGCGCAAGGCCCATCTCTTCATCGTGTGCCACTTTGAGGAGATGCTGCGCGTCTCACAGGAGTTTGTGGAGCTGTCCCTGCAGCAACTGGTGGACATCATCGAGAGGGATGATCTGAACGTGAAGAGTGAGGAGACGGTGTTCGAGGCCGTCCTCCGTTGGATCGACCACTCCCGCGAGGAGCGTAAAACACACGTCCCTTTGCTGCTGCTCAAGGTAACTAATTGTATTACTGTGCATTACATTAAAACAACACTAGGTTCCCTAGTACAGTGGTTCTCAAACATTTGGGTCCAAACAGTTCCCTAGCAAGAGAATTCCAGTGAAACTGTCTACAACCGCTGTCTAAGTTGTACTTGCTTGTCTCTTCCCAGGTTCGCATGGGCTTGATGAGGCCTGACTACTTCCTGAACCACGTCCAGAACAACCCTGTGGTGAGGGACAGCCACGACTGCAGGCCCCTCATCCTCAGCGTCCTGAACCCCCCTGGCTCCGACAGGCTCCCAAACCCCCTGACCCGCCCACGCCTGCCCCAGGAGGTCCTATTGGCCATCGGAGGCTGGAGTGGCAACAGCACGACCATTGTCATGGAGGCTTACGATATCCGAGCCGGTGGATGGATGGACGTGAGCGTTGAGGCGGAGAGTCCCCGGGCCTTCCACGGCACCGCTTATCTCCATGGTCTGGTCTACTGCGTCGGCGGCTTAAACGGCCTAAAGTATTTCAGCAGTGTGAGCAGGTTCAACCCCGTCACTCGCAGCTGGCTGCAGGCGGCTCCCATGCACTCACGCCGCAGTCACCTCAGCGTGGTCGCGTTGGGCGGCTGTATCTACGCCATGGGAGGGTGTGACGGACACATGCAACTTAACACCGCCGAGCGCTACAAGCCTGACACCAACCAGTGGACACTGATCTCACCCATGCTGGAGCACAGGAGCGACACAGGGGCAGCAGCCCTCCAGGGCAAGGTGGGTGGAACTGAGGGACACAGGGTGCTAGATGAACACAAGGAACGTTAGATCAGAAATCATAAATGTCTTTATTGCCAAGTGAGCTTGCACATACAAAAAATGTGTCTGGGTCCTTTGGTGCATCAACATTAACAGACAATTAAAGTAGAATGAAATAAAATGGAATATATAAACTAAATTAGAATATTCTTTCTTATTACAGGTTTACATCTGTGGTGTGTGTGTGAGTGTGTGTGTGTGTGTGTGTGTGTGTGTGTGTGTGTGTGTGTGTGTGTGTGTGTGTGTGTGTGTGTGTGTGTGTGTGTGTGTGTGTGTGTGTGTGTGTGTGTGTGTGTGTGTGTGTGTGTGTGTGTGTGTGTGTGTGTGTGTGTGTGTGTGTGTGTGTGTGTGTGTGTGTGTGTGTGTGTGTGTGTGTGTGTGTGTGTGTGTGTGTGTGTGTGTGTGTGTTTCTGCTCCAGTGCACCTGCTAAACCATTCATTCTGAACTAAGCACTGCCTGAGGCATCTTTCTCTCTCTCTCTCTCTCTTTCTCTCTCTCTCTCTCTATGTATCTCTCTCTATCTCTATGTCTCTCTCTATCTCTATCTCTCTGTCTCTTTCTGTCTCTCAATCTCTCTCTGTGTCCCTGTCCCTCTCTCCCTCTCTCCATGTCCCTGTCTCTCTCTGTCTCTCTCTCTGTCTCTCTCTATCTTTCTATCTGTCTCTCTCCTTCCTTCTGCCCCTCTCTCTATTTCTCTGCCTCTCTCTCCTTCTCTCAAACTACCTCTCCTTCCATTACTCTACCCAACTCGTTCTTTTTTTCTTTCTTTACTTCTTTCTTTCTTTCTTTCTTTCTTTCTTTCTTTCTTTCTTTCTTTCTTTCTTTCTTTCTTTCTTTCTTTCTTTCTTTCTTTCTTTCTTTCTTGATCCTTGATGTATAGAGTTGAAAGAGTGACACTCTCTGTCTCTGTTTCTGTCTCTCTCACTTTCTCCCTGTCTCTCTCTCTCTCTCTCTCTTTCTTTCTCTTTCTCTCTTTTTCTCTCTCTTTCGCTCTCTTTCTCTCTTTCTCTCTTTCTCTCTTTCTCTCTCTTTCTCTCTTTCTTTGTGTCAGAAAATCAATCAGTATTTTAGAGCCTCATCACAAGGGCAGCTGAATTATTCACTCACACACACTCACACACACACACACACACACACACACACGCGATTTTAGGAGGAGCATATTAAAGCTAAATTCTTAAAGCAACTGTCACCCAGCCTTTTAACTGCAATTTGGCTGTTCTGCTTCATGTTTTATACGTATTTTTTTTCCTGTTTTAATAATTGATCTTACCTCTGTGATGTGTGTGTGTCGTCTGTGTCCAATACACTTATCTGGATACTTTTTTGTGGTTTTATTTTATTTACCTATTAATTTATATTTTGTCCCCTCCT
>NC_140176.1:38911748-38931748 GCF_963971535.1 Notolepis coatsorum | reverse complement strand
AGTAAAATCATAAAATGTTATATGTCAAGCATTGTGCCTGTACCCAAAAGTAACCTCTTCACTTGCTTTTTAAAGCTTTCTTTGCTTGTTGCTTGAGTAATTATATAATGGCAACCTATTCCACTGTGAGATGGCCCTATAGCAGTTATTTTCATTGCATTTGATCTCGGTAGAGGAATTGAAATATGACCCCTGGTAACTTGTCTTGTCCTCATGTCTGTCTTGGGAAAAGGTTATTCAATCTTGAGTACAGGCAGCTGAAGGGGACAAGAAACAGTCGGACTGTATTGTCATCTATTCCCGAGGTAAAGCGGTTCAAAACCGCCAGGCAGCTGAACTTGGAGCGAGACAACCTGCCTGTGGAGATATCAGCTGGCTTGAATTGGTGTGCCGAAAGTGACACCAATTCACTTTCCAAAATCTAGTCACCCAAACAACTGCCTCTTTGAACTGCTGCAGTCAGGCAAGCGATACCGGAGTCTCATGGCCGGTACAGAGAGACTCAGAAGGAGCTTCTTCTATCCCCAGGCCATCAGGATGCTCAACGACAATGACAACTATGTAACAAACAACCCATCATCTACACTCACAGCACACACATCCACACGCACACACTCACTTTAAATAAACAACTCACCTTATCACCCACTTTACTCACTTTAGACACTTTAACACACTTAACATATTTAGTAGTAAAGAGATTTGCACTACAATTCATACCTCATTACACCTTACTCTAAGTTTGTACCTCATCCCATTTCTGCATTGTACTGTAAACTGTATTGTACTGTAACTCACTGTTACTCTTTTTTACTCTGTATTGTATATTGTATATATGTATATTGACTGAATACCTTTTGTTTACATACTTTTGACTTTCTATTTTATACTTTTTATCTATTTTAGCACACTCCCAGGGGCTCATACAGAAAAAAGCATTTCATGGAAAAGTATTCTGTATTTTACTATGACAACTAATAAAGAAACTTGAAACTTGAAAGTGACACTTTTACATTCAAGCCTGGAGTGGAAAAGCGACCACACACCAGACGTGGAATTCTTTCAATCGTCAGTTCCATCTATGACCCGTTGGGGTTCTTGTCACCATTCACCTTGCTAGCAAAGCTGCTGTTGGAAGAGATGTGTCGAAGGAACATGTCTTGGGATGACCCCATACCCCAGAGATTCTCACAACGATGGGGAAAGGGCTTGTACGGACAGTACGGTTGAAGACCAAGACAGGGCAGTTGGAGCGGCCCATATCCAAGCGCTTTCTGCTTCAAGAATTTGATTTGATTTGATCTTTATTTATCTTGAACAACCATAAACACACAAACTTGAAATAACAAAAAATTACAAAAACGAAATAAAAATAAAATAAAATAAACTAAATAAAATACAAATACAAATTAAATTAAATATATCTTCCTAGACATGGAAGCAATTGTCAACATAGGTCAAGACAAATGGTTTTGTCCGAGAAGGGACAGAAAGAAGCAAAGCTTATCTGGTCCTGCCCCTTCCTTACAAGATCATATTATTATGTAATAAGTTATCTATCAATATCAAAAATAATAAACCTATCCACTACAGCAAAAGATAAATAAATAATTACAGAAATACTAGTTCACGTTATTTTCAAGCTCCTCTAACTTATACTTGTCCAAGAATTCCTGTTTATATCTACATTTAAACATTTCAATAGTACTTGTTTTTATTGCTACATCAAGGCCATTCCAAATGGATACCTCACAAACTGAGATGCACTTGCTTTTGAGAGTATAGTACGGACAATACTCCAAGAAGCAGTGGAAGGTCTGGCGGTAAAGGTCACGGCCCAATGTTGAGTCCCGTGCTGGTAACCTCTGGCTCAGAGAAGAACCAAGAACACTTGTTATAGCTCCTTTTTTATTCTTTAAATTAATGGATTTGTTTCCACCATCCCATTAGGGACCGGTATGTAGGAGATATTTGATTGTTTATTTGTTTATTGTTATTTGCACTTACAAACATACATTCTGGAATAAAAGAGGTAAAAAAAGAACAGTTCAAATGTGCAGGAAAGGTGAAATAGCCCAAGGGCTTATAAGCGACCCCCCCCCCCTCTTAAACCTATATAGGATAACTACACAGAAAATCCCCCCCCCCCCCCCTTCCCCCCACACACATTATGCGCAAACACACATGCGCATATCCCTCTCTCATACACACAGATACATACAATACAGCGTTATACAACAAGCAGGCTATACAGTACATGACTATACTGACGGACAATCTA
This sequence comes from Notolepis coatsorum, assembly GCF_963971535.1. NCBI lineage: Eukaryota > Metazoa > Chordata > Actinopteri > Aulopiformes > Paralepididae > Notolepis > Notolepis coatsorum. The sequence continues at coordinate 38,929,467 of NC_140176.1, read as the reverse complement.
TATACTGAAAAAACACTTTGTTATGCCACTGTGGGAATTTGTATGAACTGCTGATGTGAATGTGTGTTTCCTCTGAACTTGTTTTAAAAAAAGATAAAATAAAAAGTTTGTCACAAAAAAAGCATTATACAACTATTATAATGTTGGAAAAAAAGACACAAATACACAAGGATACTAAAGACTACAGGATCTGTAGTTCTTTTTTAAGCTTGCTTTTAAATGTATTTAAAGTGGAACATGTTTCATCCACATCACTGCACCTTGATAGACAAATGAGAATTTGGCAACAGAGGTCCTACAGAAAGGAATGCGTAAGTCATTATTTCTTCTTGTGAGATGAGAATTAAAGAAGTTAGGTAAAGATGAAGGAAGACCAATTACTTTATACATAAGAACCCCTGTTTTGTACTTGTTGACCTCATAAATTGTGAGTAGTTGCAGTTGTTTAAATCAGTGGTTCCCAAAGTCGGTGTCGCGACCCAAAGGTGGGCCGCGAGCAGCCACGGGTGGGCCGCGAGATGATTTAAAATTTTTTTTTTTTTAAATTAAAAAAAAAAATTATTTTTTATTTTTTTATTATTATTTTTTTTTGTCAGGCCACTGAACTTAGAAGCAGGCCAGGACAGTGTTTCTAGTTGTATTCTAAAATTCTATTCTATTGTATTCTAAAATGTGACTATATGGTTTTATATTAACTTAATAAATAAACAAAAACGAAAAATCTACTTATTTCAACGAACATTTCAAACTAAATAACAGATTAGGCACATAAAACGCTGAAAACAACCAAAGCAACAATAGTATTTTAATGAGGCTATTATTATTATCATAATTATTTTGCAACAAGTTAGCCCTCTCATAAATAGCACATATAAATGAATAACTAACTTGAACTAACTTAATAGGATTGAAGTGATATTTGGCTTAAAAAATCGGTCGCCTGACAAAAAAAAAAAAAAAAAAGCCTGACGATGTGCATTGGGCCGCGGCTCTCTGACGCCTTATTTTCTGGGCCCTGGCCTGAAAAGTTTGGGAACCCCTGGTTTAAATAATGGTTTGGTTGGGGCTAAATAAGTTGTTTTTTTGTTAAGTCTGTAGTTTGTTAAGTCCATCACTGCATGGCGGCGCATGAGCGCATGGGTTTTGGATATAGGCACAGGTGTGTATGCCATTGCGCAATCAGGTATGGGTGACGGAGAGGTTTCACGGTTTTTACCGCACGCACCCTCGCTCGTTTTCACTATTAACAATATCAGGCCACGTGAGCGGATCGGCGCGGGCGTGAAATCCGCTCTTCGCTCTAGACGGCTTATTCCGCTCCGCTAATCGCTCATGTTGACCCCGCCCCCAAGTCGCTCTCCGCTCGTTCACCGCTCACCTTGAATCGAGCGCTCCCCGCTCCCCGCTCCACATCGCTCGGCAGATTTTTTTTTTTTTTAGCATGGTGTAAATTAGCTAACAGTCTACACCCCCTGGGCCCCTTAACAATTGTTTGTATTGAGCCGCATTGTAATTGTACCCATTCTGCAATGTTAAATAACGTTGTTTGTCCATTCACTAGCTCTATTAAGCGATGATAGCTAGCCTAGCCACAATGCTATGGTCGCTGCCATTAACGTTAGCATGTAAGCTAACAACAACAACAATGGCGTCATATACTTTTTCTAACAGGATGTGAGTGACAAAGCCTGAACAGGATATCACAGGTTCACCCTTCTCATTGGTTGAAAATGGCCTTCATGTTTGTACATCGCCATCTGTTGCTTTGGCATTGTACTACATGTATATTACATCAGTGTTAAACCACTGTGAGCGGCCTGGAGTGGATTGGAGCGGAGGAGAACTCTCGCTCCGGACGTCGCGCCGAACCATTTTAAAACCCACTCCTCGCTCACGTCAAAACCGCCCGCTCCGCTCCCCGCGCCGCGCCGCTCACGTGCACTGATCAATATCATTTTCTATAAACTATTGTTTTGCTCGGCAACCATGTATTATGTATTACGTTAAATACTTGAATTAAATGGGAACTTTACCCAATGGCAAGTGACACCGACTGGACATTACTTTTATCTTTAATTGCGCGTCAAAAACCAGAATTTCCCCCACCCAGCCGAGCGCCTACCAGGACATGAATGAATGAATGAATGAATGAATGAATGAATGAATGAATGAATGAATGAATGAATGAATGAATGAATGAATGAAGAATGAAGTTTATTTTTCGGTCTTGTTTACAGACAAATCAAACACACCTGTGTGGACTTACAAAAGGGAAAGATTTATAAATAAATAAATCACAAATGTACATATTCAAGGCAAGCTCACACACAAAATCCAAAATCAACGACTGAAAAAAAGGAATAGGCTGAAGCACATGCTTATTTTTGCCTATCCTTTACAAATTCTTAATATATTTAATATAAAAAAGAAAAACATAAAATATGCTGCAAGATATAATTTTTTTAAAGAAAAAACAAATGTTTGATGTTTACTCAAAACTGTACTCCTGAATTATTTTATCCTTTAAGGCTTAAAAAAAATTACTACATCAGGATAGTCGCTACAACCATATTTAAAGGCAGAATCTGTCAAACAGCGACCTCTAGGGAAAAATACCCCTGCTTGGTACTGCACCTTGTTTACATGGTTGGTGTTGGTCTGATGTGTGGGTTTAGTAACCTCTCTTGGCACCGTCTGAGGTGTGGACAGCAGTAGCAACTAGGGATACACAAAAACCACGGTACGCTACGTACCTCGGTTTTAAAGTCACGGTTCGGTACGGGTTTTCGGTACAGTGGGGGAAAGTTTGGCTTTCCATGTTCCACTCAGGGGTGATGTAGTGTGCAGTAACTCATTGTACTTGTAGGGCTGTCAACGAATTTTTTTTTTTTTTTTTTTAAGATTTCTTTTTTGGCGTTTTTATCGCCTTATTGCTACTGGGCAGTCCAGTAGAGAGAGACAGAGGAGGAACGAGAGACAGAGTGGGGGGAAGACATTCGGCAAATAACGACGGGTTCGGTACACACTGAAGCGGTTGGGTTTGGTACGGATACGTGTCCCTTTACACCCCTAGTACTAGCAACCCCTCCCCTACACACCCACTGAACTCCCGATTCAGATTCAGAGTATTTTATTGTCACGTCGTTCAGTACCTTACAGCAGAAAGATTGAAATTCACTTTGTTGATCTCGACCATAGCAGCATCCAATATAATATAAATAAAATAAAATGTGCGTAGAATAAAAATAAAATAACATAAAATAACAGCAAGATGACTATATACAGTTCTAAATAAGTGTGCAGTGCAGATAACAGGATGTAGATATTATACTATATTATCAATTGTACAGTTCCAACAAGCAAAGTACGTTATGTGATGTGAGCAATGTGCAATAATTAGCTGTGGGTAAAATGCAATGTGCAATACAGTTGAGCACAACCTACATATCAGACCAAAACAAAACATGTAAACAAAGTGCAGTACCAAAACAGGGTTATTTTGCCTAGAGGTCGCTGTTTGACGACATTACAGAGTCGACCTTTAAGTCTGTATAGTGAACATTCACTACTTTCTCTCTCTCTCTCTCCATCCCTCACTCAGGAAGGAAGGCTGAGATGTGTGTGCGTGTGTGTGTGTGTGTGTGTGTGTGTGTGTGTGTGTGTGTGTGTGTGTGTGTGTGTGTGTGTGCGTGTGTGTGTGTGTGTGTGTGTGTGTGTGTGTGTGTGTGTGTGTGTGTGTGTGTGTGTGTGTGTGTGTGTGTGTGTGTGTGTGTGTGTGTGTGTGTGTGTGTGTGTGTGTGTGTGTGTGTGTGTGTGTGTGTGTGTGTGTGTGTATTGATCCCACGTGCTACTGGCCTCAGGGTGGCCCTCTGCTCTGGGGAACACAGGGACAGACAGCCCCTGGCAGAGAGAGAGAGAGAGAGCGAGAGAGAGAGAGAGAGAGAGAGAGAGAGAGAGAGAGAGAGAGAGAGAGAGAGAGAGAGAGGCTTCCACCCAGACACCATCCCAAGGTCAGCGCCGGCGTCTCCAGAGACTATGTGTCCTCAAACCCAACGACCAATTGGCTCCCCGACCCAACCCAACCCTGGGCTGCTGGTACCATGGAGTCCAGCTCTACAGTACTTCCTCCTGTACTATATACTTAGAACGCAGCGGCCCGCCTGATCTCAAACCTACCGAAGTCGGCCCATGTCACCCCACTTCTCAGGGACCTGCACTGGCTCCCCCATTGCTGCACGAATCCGCTTCAAGGCCCTCGACCTGGCATACCGTGCGGCAAAGGGAACCGCTCCCGCCTACCTCCGGTCAATGGTCTCTAACTACAGTACACACCCTCAAGACCCCTACGCTCTGCATCTTCTAACTACACACCCTCAAGACCCCTACGCTCTGCATCTTCTAACTACACACCCTCAAGACCCCTACGCTCAGCATCTTCTAACTACACACCCTCAAGACCCCTACGCTCTGCATCTTCTAACGACACACCCTCAAGACCCCTACGCTCTGTATCTTCTAACTACACACCCTCAAGACCCCTACGCTCTGCATCTTCTAACTACACACCCTCAAGACCCCTACGCTCTGCATCTTCTAACGACACACCCTCAAGACCCCTACGCTCTGTATCTTCTAACTACACACCCTCAAGACCCCTACGCTCTGCATCTTCTAACTACACACCCTCAAGACCCCTACGCTCTGCATCTTCTAACTACACACCCTCAAGACCCCTACGCTCTGCATCTTCTAACTACACACCCTCAAGACCCCTCCGCTCTGCATCTTCTAACTACACACCATCAAGACCCCTACGCTCTGCATCTTCTAACTACACACCCTCAAGACCCCTACGCTCTGCATCTTCTGGCCGTCTCAGACCCACTCCTATCCGAGCTCCGGGAGGGTCATCAAGGAGAACCTGCCTTTTCTCAGTCCTTGCCCCACAATGGTGGAATGAACTGCCCACCCCAGTTAGGACAGCCGAAACCCATCCAATCTTTCGCCGTCGACTAAAGACGCACTTCTTCAACCATTATCTGAAATAAAAAAAAATTTAATAAAATGTTAACCCTAACTAACCTTACTGGCATGCACTTGTCCTAATAAACTAACCTACACTGTAGCACTCAACACTTTGATGAACATTGTTACTCAGCTGATAGAGTTGTGCCCTTCCTGATGACTTGTCGTACAGAACTTGTAAGTCGCTTTGGATAAAAGTGTTTCAGCTAAATGACTAAATGTACTATATGGTTCAGGTTACAGACCAGGAGAAGAAATCTCTGAACAGAATGGTGCGTCTCGCACGCAAGACAATCGAGGTTATAGCCTGCCAGCTCTAGAAGAGATCTATGGTGCCAGGCTGCTTTCCCCGTGCCTCTGGCATTATCAACGACCCCTCTGGTCACCCAGCCGCAGGCCTCTTTGTCCCCCTCCCGTCGGGCAGACGCTATACCGCTCTATCACATGCTCTACCTCTCGGTTTACTAAGAGTTTCTTCCCCAGTGCTGTGCACAGCCTGAATAACTCCAAAGGCTATAGATTTGTATATTATCCTATTTTATTTTGGTGTGTTATTTAGTCAGGTTGTGGAAGTGCCGTTCTCTGTGTGTCTGTGCGTCACGCCACTTTGATTATATGCACTTTTACTGTAAATTGTGCCTCAATGCATTATGCACTTGTTGATATCAACCTTAGCATTTGTCCTTATATACTGTCTGTGTTTTTTTTTTTTTTTCTGTACTGTTTCTACTCTGCTCCTCTATTGGATTAGTTGTAGACACAGTGCTCTGTACCTGTATTCCAATGTGGATTCGTCCATACTGTACATGGCAAATAACATCTCTGACTCTGAGAGAGGTAGCCCGACCCGACGCGACCCTGTCGGTACCATGGAGTCCAGCTCTACAGAGAGGTATTCGGGCTCTCCTCTAGAGAGTACAGAGCTGGGTCCAAAACTGTACTCGAGTCCAAATGCAACAGAAACAATGAACCATTTACAAATCAAATGGGGAAACAGCTTATAAACGGAGAGAGAACTCAGATTCAGAATCAGATTCAGGTTATTTTACGTATACATTCAGTGTTGCTTGTTTTCCCCGGCTCCTCAACAATAGTAGATTTGTAAACATACTACACAACCTATATTCTATCTATATACAAACTAACTATGACTATAAACTATAACTATTAATATAAACTATAACTATATGTAACGGTTGTGACAACGTCACCTCAAACTTCAATGCCCCGAGGGAGATTCGAACACGGGTCTGCCACGCCGCGTTCAACAACACAGACCGCTATACCAAGAGGTGAATACAAAAACATATATATACAACTAGATAAGCTATAAATAAACTATAGACTATGAACTAAAACGATAAACTAAACTGTAAAACTAAACCTAATACACAACGTATATATTCTATCTATACAAACTATACTATGCTAAATGTATTAATTGCTATAAACTATAGAGTCTAGACTATAAACTAAAGCTATAAGCTAGACTATAGACTGAACATAATAATAATAGTATGTTCTATCAAACTTGTATTTAGAATAGACCACAACTGAAGTGAATACACTACACTACACACCAATCCATTCCTGATCAAACTAAGAGTGTGCACTAAGTCGCACAAGGTTGTACAGTGGCGTCAGCAGACAAAATGCTCCTAAGTATAAACAAAACTGATGAATAAAGAAACATGTACAACTTATTTTTCCATTTAGAAGCATGTGTTCCTCAGGGGAAATGTCTCGCTGCCACGTCTTAGAAAATGAAAAAAGAATACTCGTATTACTCTTCCAAGGAACAAGGAAGTTAACTGTTTTCTTGACCCGCATCCACTGACCACTGATCCATCTCACCTATCATCTGATCTCACCTATCATCTGATCTCACCTATCAGCTGATCTCACCTATCATCTGATTTCACCTATCATCTGATCTCCTCTATCATCTGATCTCACTGACCTCAGAACAGAACAGAACAGAACAGAACAGAACAGAACAGAACAGAACAGAACAGAACAGAACAGAACAGAACAGAACAGAACAGAACAGAACAGAACAGAACAGAACAGAGCAGAGCAGAACAGAACAGAGCAGAGCAGAACAGAGCAGAACAGAACAGAACAGAGCAGAGCAGAACAGAACAGAACAGAACAGAACAGAACAGAACAGAACAGAACAGAGCAGAACAGAACAGAACAGAACAGAAGGACAGAACAGAACAGAACAGAGCAGAACAGAACAGATCAGAACAGAACAGAACAGAGCAGAACAGAACAGAACAGAACAGAACAGAACAGAACAGAGCAGAACAGAACAGAACAGAACAGAACAGAACAGAACAGAACAGAACAGAACAGAACAGAACAGAACAGAACAGAACAGAGCAGAGCAGAACAGAACAGAACAGAACAGAACAGAACAGAGCAGAACAGAGCAGAACAGAACAGAACAGAACAGAGCAGAACAGAGCAGAGCAGAACAGAACAGAGCAGAACAGAACAGAACAGAACAGAGCAGAGCAGAACAGAGCAGAACAGAACAGAACAGAACAGAGCAGAGCAGAACAGAACAGAACAGAACAGAACAGAACAGAGCAGAGCAGAACAGAACAGAACAGAGCAGAGCAGAACAGAACAGAACAGAACAGAGCAGAACAGAACAGAGCAGAACAGAACAGACCAGAACAGAACAGAACAAAGCAGAACAGAGCAGAACAGAACAGAACAGAACAGAACAGTCTGACTTTACAAAGAAACAGAAACTTCTAAACCAGTGGTTCTCAAACTGTGGTACGCGTACCACTAGTGGTACTTGGTGGTACTGCTGGTGGTACTTGAAAACATTTCCAAAAAAGCTAATAAAAAAAATAATTTTTTTTTTTTTTTTTTTTTTTTGTGCAGTCAGGCCACTGAACTTAGAAGCAGGCCAGGCCAGTGTTTCTGGTTGCGGCAGCGCGATAGTTAGATAATCTAAGTGGGGAACAACCAGGAGATCACTGTGACAGAGTCTGCAGTCTAAACAGTCATACATCTTTAATTCAACTTCAGCCTTGATCATAACCATTTATTTTTAGATTTCTTGTAATGTCAGATAAAAAATGAAATACTCCCACTTTTCTGAAAAGAGTTGGTGTTAAATCTGACATTACAAAAAATCCATCAAAATATGTGTTGCTGCTAATCATTGACACATGCCTAGCCTGTAATAACCCCCCCCCCCCCCCCCCCCAGAAAAATGTACTTTGCATTTGATATATTGTAAATATTTTACTTTTTGTGTTTTTTTTTACAATAATTTGTGATGCCATCACACAAACTGGCATTTAAAGGGTAAACATTCAAAAATGTATTGAATATGTGTTTTCTTTTCTTTTTTACAATAATTTGTGATGCCCATCACAAACACTGGCATTTAAAGGGTAAAAATTCAAAAATTCCTGCACCAGAATGCAGGAAATTAAGTTTTTGTAACAAAATAATTGTGTGTGTGTGTGTGTGAGTGTGAGAGAGAATGACGGACAATTGCTTGCTGTGTGAGAGAGAGAGAGAGAGAGAGAGAGAGAGAGAGAGAGAGAGAGAGAGAGAGAGAATTAAGTACATTTGCTGAAATACAGTTGTTCTTAATTTTCTCACTTGCTACAGTATGTGAGAATGTTAGTTATTATGTTCTCAATGCCCCTTCCATTGTATGAGTTGTGTGGAAGCGTTTGCTAGTTCTAGTGCTATCCCTTTGTACATTGTGGCTGTGTCTGACAAAAGTTAACAATAAATAATGGTATTAGGAATACATTTGCCTCCTGCGTGAACTGTGCATAGCTGAATAGACTGTATTTTAACGCCGGTCATATGGTGGTACTTGGAGAGCCAGCTACGTTCTCAGGTGGTACTTGGTGTAAAAAGTTTGAGAACCACTGTTCTAACCAATTCAGTAACATGTTGATCTGCTCTACACACACACACACAGAAACACACACAGAAACACACACAGAAACACACACTCACACACACAGAAACACACACACAGAAACACACACAGAAACACACACAGAAACACACACTCACACACACAGAAACACACACACAGAAACACACACAGAAACACACACTCACACACACATAAACACACACACAGAAACACACACACAGAAACACACACTCACACACACAGAAACACACACACACACAGAAACACACACACACATAAACACACACACACACAGAAACACACACACACAGAAACACACACACACACACAGAAACACACACACACAGAAACACACACGCAGAAACACACACACACATTAACACACACACACACACAGAAACACACACACACAGAAACACACACTCACACACACAGAAACACACACACACAGAAACACACACACACAGAGAAACACACACACACATAAACACACACACAGAAACACACACACACAGAAACACACACACAGAAACACACACACACAGAAACACACACTCACACACACAGAAACACACACACACAGAAACACACACACAGAAACACACACAGAAACACACACTCACACACATAAACACACACACACACACACAGAAACACACACACACACAGAAACACACACACACACAGAAACACACACACACACACACAAACACACACACACAGAAACACACACACACACACGGAAACACACAGACACAGAAACACACACACACACACACACAAACACACACACACAAACACACACTCACACACACAGAAACACACACACACACACAGAAACACACACACACAGAAACACACACACACACACACACACACACACACACACACAGAAACACACACACACAGAAACACACACACACAGAAACACACACACGCACAGAAACACACACACACAGAAACACACACACACAAAAACACACACAGAAACACACACTCACACACACATAAACACACACACACAGAAACACACACACACACACACACACACAGAAACACACACACACATGCATACATATACAGCATACACACACACACACACACACACACACACACACACAGAAACACACACACACAGAAACACAAACTCACACACACAGAAACACACACACACACACACAGAAACACACACACACACACACAGAAACACACATACACACAGAAACACACACACAGAAACACACACACACACACACACACAGAAACACACCTACACACAGAAACACACACACACAGAAACACACACAGGTCTGTGACCTCAATTCTCACTTATTATAGTGCAGAACTTCCAAAGAGTGAATCAGTGAGTGAGTGAGTGAGTGAGTGAGTGAGTGAGTGAGTGAGTGAGTGAGTGAGTGAGTGAGTGAGTGAGTGAGTGAGTGAGTGAGTGAGTGAGTGAGTGAGTGAGTGAGTGAGTGAGTGAGTGAGTGTGTGTGTGTGTGGGGGGGGGGGGGGCGTGGCAGGGGGGGTAAAGAGGAGCGAGGGATGGGGGAGGTGGGGGGGGGGGGGGTGAAAAGAGAGAAAAATCATTTGAGTATAGCTAAATGAAATTAGCAGCGTTGGAGAGCCTGAGGGCACAGAGACCCCCCGGGCGACGCTTAGTGCCGAGAGAGGATACAGTACATTCAGCTTGACTGAGTCCTGTCCTGCTCTCCTCCTCCTCCTCCTCCTCCTCCTCCTCCTCCTCCTCCTCCTCCTCTCCTCCTCTCCTCTCTCACCAACATGTAGGAGATGAAGGGGTGATGAGGAGGTATAAAAGCGGAGCGGAGGTGAAGAGGGTTGTCTCCCCCCCCCCCCCCCCCCGGACCCCCCTATAGCGAGAGGTTCTGTGTGCAGAGTGTGGAGAGTGTGCATCTTTCTTTCGTCTGAGCTCGTCGTCTCGTCTCACTTTGCCTGAACCTGCGGGAGACCTTAAGATGAACCCTTAACCTACGAGAGACCTTAAGCTGAACCCTTAACCTACTAGAGACCTTAATAAGCTGAACCCTTCATTCCTTTTATTTAAAAAAAGAAGAAAAATAATCCCCGCCAGGATCATGAACCCGGGGCCGTTCTCCTGGGCCGTGTACCTGATGAGAAAAGGCAGAAACGGCAACGGACACTTTGGTAAAAACTCAACTTTGACTTCTGATTTCTTCACCATCATCGTTATCCTCATCATCTTCATTGTCGTCTTCTTCTTCGTCTTCTTCTTCATCATCATCAGCATCATCTTCATCATCAGTAACACTTTGTGCTCTGCCTCCGTCGCAGCCTCTTCCTGCTCCCTCGTCTTCTCATCATTTCATTGCCAGCATAAACATCTCTAGCTCTTCTCCTCTTCTAGTGAATATGAGACTGGAACTATCAGTAATATTGTTAATAATAATAATAATAATAATAATAATAATAATAATAATAATAATAATAATAATAATAATAATAATAATAATAATAATAATAATAATAATAATAATAATAATAATAATAATAATAATAATAATAATAATAATAATAATAATAATAATAATAATAATAATAATAATAATAATAATAATAATAATAATAATAATAATAATAATAATAATAATAATAATAATAATAATAATAATAATAATAATAATAATAATAATAATAATAATAATAATAATAATAATAATAATAATAATAATAATAATAATAATAATAATAATAATAAGGCATATTAGTTGATTGATTGATATTTCTTTTATTTGTGTGTGTTACATACAGATGTATGCTGCAGCCCATATGGGCTTACAAGACACATAAACAATAAGTATATAGTATACTTAACAATAAGTATATAGTATACTTAACAATAAGTATATAGACCAAGATGGCCATTACTATATACTACTATTATAGTAATAGTAATCATGATTGTAATAATAATAATAATAATAATAATAATAATAATAATAATAATAATAATAATAATAATAATAATAATAATAATAATAATAATAATAATAATAATAATAATAATAATAATAATAATAATAATAATAATAATAATAATAATAATAATAATAATAATAATAATAATAATAATAATAATAATAATAATAATAATAATAATAATAATAATAATAATAATAATAATAATAATAATAATAATAATAATAATAATAATAATAATAGTATGCATATGTATTGGGAATGCCCTCCTGTTGAGACCTTTTGGGAAAATGTTACCACTCAATTATCAGAGATTTTATCTCTGACCATACCGACACTGCCTTCTGTACTGTTGTTGAATGATGTTTCGCAGTTATCGACCTCTGTACATGTAAAGAGACTCATTTTGGCGGGTCTTACAGCTGCCAAAAAGTTGATAGCGTCACGCTGGATTCAACCGGATAAAATGTGCCGGAAGGTAGGCCCGGACTGGCCATCAGCAGCACCGGGAGTTTTCCCGGTGGCCTGGCCTGCACAGATTAAAAAAAAAGAAATTATATAAAAAAAAAGAAAATTAATTTTCTTTTTTTTTATTATTATTTTTTATTTATTTTTTTGCCAGGCCATTGTTTCTAGTTGTGGCGGCGGCACGGCGCGATAGTTAGATAACCTAGTTGGGTGGGGAACAACCAGGATTTCACTGTCTGCGACAGAGTTGGAGATTCTCGAAGTCAACTTCCTGTCTGTTGTTGCTAGGCAACTGCAGCGTGGGGGGAAACTGCCCCGCCTGGTACATTGTGTATGGTTCATTTAGTGCAGAAACGGATCGTTAAAGCGTCAAATTAAAGACTATCAAGCGGAATTTTCTTCAGTCCTTCACAATGCCAAAGAGCTGCTGTGTTACGCGTTGTACTAATGACAAAAACAGAAATCCAAATCGCAAGTTTTATACCATCAAGGAGGAAAAAGTGGCTGGTGGCTAACTTTCGGCTAACTCGCTCTGCTGTTGTGGTTGTGGTAGCTACATGCTAAGCTAACGTTAATTACATAATATCGAACCGATTATCGCTTATCTTATCTAATCTTACGTGGATGTTTGATCGGGTAGTGGCACACGTGGTACCACCACGTAAGATTAGATAAGATAAGCTCCTATCGGTTCGATATTATGTAATTAACGTTAGCTTAGCATGTAGCTACCATGACCACAACACAGAGCGAGTTAGCCGAACGTTAGCCACCAGCCACTTTTTCCTCCGTGATGCATCAGCTGGTATTATATAAAACTTGCGATTTGGATTTCTGTGTTTGTTATTAGTACAAAACGTAACACAGCAGCTTCAATTTGGGTATTCGAGAGTTGGCCATGTCTGTATGTGTTTTGTATGGACATTATGTCAAGTCAATCAGGGGGAGATCTTTGACTCATATCTCGCCTTAGAATCACCAGAAAGGCTTTCGAAATAGTGAAATGCCATGTTGGCCTCAATATTTTCAAAACAAATCATATGAAAATGTTATGAAATGAACAAGAATGTGATAAAACATGTAATAAAAACGGACCTCAACGCATGCATTTGATGGTAGAAATCCGTATGGTCCCCCTATACCAAGATGGCGGCGGTCTCGTGACATCAGAGTGTCTTCGAGAATCTGACTCTCTCCCTCACGCGGATCACACACACACAATGGAGCCGTGCTGCCGCTTGTGATTGGTGGAGGCGGGACCAAGCGATACAACTGATTGACAGCGGAGGCGGCGAATGGAATGGCAGACGGCACTCAGATGCAGAATAACAGCCAGGCAGTGAGCCAGGTAGTGAGGGACTCGGGAGAGATACAGTAGAGCGAAAGTCAATTAACGTTGATGTCAAGATGGACAGTGGAAGAAAGAGAAAGGGTGGAGGAGAGAGGGATAAAAGTAAACAAAGAAAAAGAAAGGCCCTTACAGGAGAGAGTGGTTAACTGTATTATAATAGTAAATAGAAAAATATGTTGTGCTCTTGCTTTTTTCTTTTTGAAGGTGGAGAGAGTAGCATTGCTAGTGCCACAACAGTTTTATTTGAGGTCCATAACAGTACATTGTACTAAGCAAATGTTAGTTTGTGATTCACATGCACTAAAATTCACCAGAATGCAGGAAATTAAGTCTTTGTAACAAAAGATTTCCTGGTGGGGGCCCCCCAGACCCCCCGCTTAAAAAGTGGCCTGATTGGGGCTATATTTCGCGCTATATCTCCCGGTATGAATTATTTCCCCAGTCCGGCCCTGCCGGAAGGTATGGATTCTCACCTATCTTGATGTGATTTATCTAGAGATATCTACTGCGCGGATTTTAGGTGTTAATGAAGCCAGCATCGCAGTCTGGGTATAGCTGTGGTGGAGAAGATAAAGGAACGCATATACATTTGGAGTTTTCTGGTGTTGAATGAAGTAGTGGATGTATAGCCCACGTTGGGGTCCTGGGGGGGGGGGGGGGGGGGGAGAGCGAGCGAGTGTCCATGGTATTGTATTTATTATTTGTATGTCTTTTAGTCTATTTTCATTCTGATTTAATTACCGGACTGTCATTATTGTTATTATTATTTCTGTTATAGTCCTGTAAGTTATTGTTGATTATTACTGTTACTGTATTGTTTGTCTTGTTTCATGTAAAAAAAAAAAAAAAAAAAAACATTTGTTCAAAAAAGAAAAAAGAAAATAATAGTAATCATGATTGTAATAATAATAATTTAAAATAATAATAATAATAATATTAGTAATAGTAGCTGCTCCTCCCCGACCATCTGAGTGCACCACAGTCCGCTGAGGGTTCTAAAAGGCGACTAAAAACATTTATTTTTAACAAGGCATTTGCCTATAAATGGACCGACCGATGCCTTTTTAATTATTACATTTTTGGGGGATTTTGATCTGAATGTTTCTCCCATTTCATTGGTTGTTTATTTTATTTTAATTGTTTTATTCATTGTTCTTTTGTATCTATCTCCTTTCATGTGGCACATTGAGATTGTTACAATATAAAGTTACAATATAAAGTGCATTACAAATAATTTAATTTATTATTAGTAGTAGTAGTAGTAGTAGTAGTAGTAGTAGTAGTAGTAGTAGTAGTAGTAGTAGTAGTAGTAGTAGTAGTAGTAGTAGTAGTAGTAGTAGTAGTAGTAGTAGTAGTAGTAGTAGTAGTAGTAATTGTAATTGTAATTGTAATAATATAATACAAATGTTGTGTTAACATTATTATTAATATTATTGTAATAAGGATAATAATAACAACAATATTTGTATGATATTGCTGACTGCTCAAAACAAATTAATTAGAGTAGTCCTTAAACTACCTCCACGCACTCACCTAGGGCCAACTTTCTTTAGGCAACTAAACTGGCTTCCGGTCAATAAAAGGGTAATTCACATCAAATTAGGTCTCACACACAAGATAGTTCAAAATACAGGTCCGAAATATCTATCTAATTATTTTAATCGATTCCGTGACAATCATTCATACTCCACTAGAAGGAGCAGTATGGATTTTATTCTGCCAAGATTTAACTCCCTAATGGGCACAAATACATTTTTATATTCTGCAGCACTGGAGTGGAACAAGCTTCCAGTGGCCCTGAAAAACATCGAAGAGGGGGGAAGTTTTAGACGTGCCACAAAGAAATGGCTAGCCAGTGAAGTATAGAATAGACATAGGAAGGAGAGGGTAGGAAGTGCTTTTTTTGTATGGGGTTGCTATTATGTTTTATTCTGTTTTTTATTATGATGCTCTATGTTTTATTATGATGCTCTATGTTTTATTATGATGCTCTATGTTTTATTATGATGCTCTATGTTTATGCTCTATGTTTTATTATGATGCTCTATGTTTTTATTATGATGCTCTGTTTTAGTATGTTTTATTATGATGCTCTATGTTTTATGATGTCTGTCCATGTCCAAAATCAGGGACCATGATGGAAATAAGTGCTTGCACTTTCTCATGTTTTTATCCCTTGGATGCTGTCTTTTACTCCACAATAAAAATCAATCAATCAATCAATCAATGATTATTCTTATTATAATTAGATTATTGTTTGATAAGGCATGTTAATGTGGGCGATCTATAACAGGAGAATTCTGACCAAGGAAATCAAGACAACCTCCTTTTCATTTTCCTTCCAAAAGCTCCTAAAAAGGCCCTTCATTCCGGAGGTGTTTGTTGTTTAAAGCTGTGATCCGTCAACCCAGAGGAACAGCGGCTCTTAAGTGAGAACACGACCGTGCCTCAGTGGCAGCGCTGCATGTGTATCGATAGCTTTGATAGGCGACTAAAGCATTTATTATTGATTACCAGGCGCTGCTGTAACCAGATCAGTTTACCGGCTACAGGAGAGAGGAAAGCTGGCAGAGCGAAATCTAAGTCTCTCTCTCTCTCTCTCTCTCTCTCTCTCTCTCTCTCTCTCTGACTCTATCTCTCTCTGTTTCTGTCTCTTTCTGTCTCTCTCTCTCTCTCTCTCTCTCTGACTCTGTATCTCTCTGTTTCTGTCTCTTTCTCTCTTTCTGTCTCTTTCTCTCTTTCTTTCTCTTTCTCTCTTTCTCCGACGCTCTCTGTCTCTGTCGTTCTCTGTTTCTGTCTCTGTCTCTTTATCTGTCTCTCTCTCTCTGACTCTCTCTTTCTCTTTCTCTTTCTTTCTCTCTGACTCTGTCTCTCTCTGTTTCTGTCTCTTTCTCTCTCTCTCTCTCTCTCTCTGACTCTCTCTCTCTCTCTCTCTGACTCTCTCTCTGTCTCTGTCATTCTCTGTTTCTCTCTCTTTCTCTTTCTCTCTCTCTGACTCTCTGTCTCTCTCTGTCTCTGTCTCTCTCTCTCTCTCTCTCTATGTATTTCTCTCTCTCACATGCATACAATTTATTAGTTTCAATACCATGTGTATATTATATATTATTATTATTATTATTATTATTATTATTATTATTATTATTATTATTATTATTATTATTATTATTATTATTATTATATATTATATATATATATACATATATGTGTGTATATATAATGTATATATGATTATAATATTATATATATATGTGTGTAATTCCCTCCAAGCACAGGCAGACACAAGTGTGTTTCTTTCTACGGGTTTATTGAAACCTTGTTCCTCCAATCCACCGTGAAAACTCGTTGGCTGCATGCTACAAAACGGGGAAAAATCTTCATTCTTCTGTTCTTGTTAACAGTCATATTAGTTAAAAGGATTAACTTGTACCGGAGCGTAACGCTGACCATCCCTGCTGCTTGCTCGCAGGTGCCGCAATTAGTCCAAAAAATACACGTGAGAGCAGCCCATCGGGACACTATATATAACAGACGTCAAAATGAATGTACTATAAATTGTAGCAAATTAAATAACAAAGAAAATAAGAAATGCAACATAAATACATTCTCAAATATTACACTTAACTTACAAACTTATAAACATATACATTATGAAAACCATATAATGGCCACAGTTACAATATGTATGTGTATATGTATACTCACTACAGAGCTAGTCTTCCTCACCAGCTTGTTCAGTTTGACTACAGAGCTAGTCTTCCTCGCCAGCTTGTTCAGTTTAACTCACTACAGAGCTAGCCTTCCTCGCCAGCTTGTTCAGTTTAACTCACTACAGAGCTAGTCTTCCTCACCAGCTTGTTCAGTTTGACTCACTACAGAGCTAGTCTTCCTCACCAGCTTGTTCAGTTTAACTCACTACAGAGCTAGCCTTCCTCACCAGCTTGTTCAGTTTAACTCACGACAGAGCTAGTCTTCCTCGCCAGCTTGTTCAGTTT
>NC_140176.1:38875819-38900819 GCF_963971535.1 Notolepis coatsorum | reverse complement strand
TATTACATTTTTTTATAGATTTTTCACGTAGTTACTTACATTACAAAAACACACATTGGGACAAGGGGGGGGGGGGGTTCCTCCAGTTCATCTATGCCATCATCCACACCATAAGAAGGCAAAAACAAAACAAAAAGAAAAACAAGCAAAAAGGAAAGCAAACCGAGACAGGCACTGTACAGTATTGCACTTGCCTCGAGCCCATTCACATGTAGACATATATTTTTATTTTTTCTATCCTAAGTCTGTCCATACAATGGGGCATTGGGCCTTTAGAAGGATCTGAGAAATTTCAGCAGGAAAGTAGTCTAATAGTGGGGCCCACACCTCCTGAAAGGAAGCGTTGTTGCCTCTATGCATTGCAGAGTCTTTCATGGGGTAGCACACCGAAGATCTCTCTATACCACATTTGTATAGATGGAGGCTTATCCTTAATCCAGTTTATCAGAATGCATTTCCGGGCTGAAAGTAGAAGTTTATATAGTTTTATAATAGTTTGAATTGTAAGAGTGTGAAATGAATTTCCTTTGATGGGAGTCCCAGTAAGAAAGCTCCCGGATCCTTCTTTATTTTCACCTTGAAAATGTTGCTTAATAACTCACGTGCCACTTGGCCCCAGAACCTGGATAAACACTTACATTCCCAAAAGTAGTGATAGTAGGTACCCAGATCTGTTTGACATTTCGAACATAAAGGAGATATTGAAGGGTCCATTTTGTTAGTTCTTTTTTCAATACGTTGCTGCAAGCTATTATTTGTAAAAATTATTGAACCACAGACAGCAATCGGAATACTGGCATTTCCATAACGCTTTGCTGCCGCCCATTCAGTCCACACTAGTAGCAGCTGCAGCTTTCATCTCTACAGTATATCTTCCAAAAAATTAGGAAAAAATTAGCTTGAATTGTCTTTATTATGAAAACAAAAACAGGACTTTTGCTTATTCTCAATGTGCCGTTTAAGGTTTGCTGTCGACGTCGTCGATGTACGTACTTGCTTCTTCAAACCGGGTGGACAAATTTTACAGACAAACGTTAGATTTTTTCCATCTGAGTCAGTACTGACTTTAACGTTAAACTAATTAAATGCTCATACGCCGACGCCGTAGAGGTAGAGTCTGACTCTGAGCGAGTGCTGCTGCAGCTCTCGGCTTCTGCTCGCCGATTCCGCTGTTCCACTGTTTGTTGTGAGGAGTCTGATGACGTAGCCAGGGGGTGACAGGCGCGTTGCCAGATTGGGTGGTTTCCGCATTATTTTGAAGCCTGTTTACGGTGTGTTTTAACTGGGTTTTCGGCTGAAATGCATAAATCTGGCACACCTTTGAACGCCGTTATAATAGAGTGCTGAGAATGAACGCACTTTTGAATGCCGTTATACAGCGCTGAGAATGAACGCATTCTCAATTACGTTCATCTAGCGGATATGCAGTACGTTCAGTTCACGTTCGCCCAAAATACGAACGCGTTCATGAACGATCGTTCATTGAACACGTTCAGGTACATCACTGGTTACAGCATGGTTACAGCATGGTTACAGCATGGTTACAGCGCGGTTACAGCATGGTTACAGCACGTTACAGCACGGTTACAGCACGGTTACAGCATGGTTACAGCATGGTTACAGCACGTTACAGCATGGTTACAGCACGGTTACAGCACGGTTACAGCACGGTTACAGCACGGTTACATACATACACATATGCAGTCACATTAAACCCCTCTCATGGCCACACACATACATGTGTCAACAAATCAACATATTTTAGCCATTTCGTAACATATGCTACGGAAAGTTGTGCACCGATTCTGTCATGCTGCAGCTTCCCTGTGACTTTTACGGTTACATTTAACATTATCGTCAGGGTTAGGTTAAGGTTAGGGTTAGGATTAGGGGCTTGGGACATCTCATGAAAAGTCAACACTATAGCCTGAAACACATACACGCATGCACATGCACATACGCACATATGCACAGACTTGCCTTTCCAGGAATTCATGTCTTCTCAGTTTTTGATATGCATAAATGGACCTTTACGTCTAACAGAACAGGTCAGGTAGTGGAGACAGACTGATGGAGGCAATGCACTCTGCAGGGTTCAGAGAGAGCGTCTGATCAGAGACCTCTATCTGTCTCATACCCCCCTCCCTCTGTCTTTGTCTCCTCTCTCTTAGTCACCTCTCTCTCTGTGTCTCTCTCTCCCTCTCTCTGTGTCTCTCTCTCCCTATCTCTCTCTCTCTCTCTCTCTCTCTCTCTCTCTCTCTCTCTCTCTCTCTCTCTTTGTCTCCTCACTCTCTCCATCTCTCTCTCTCTCTCTCTCTCTCTCTCTCTCTCTCTCTCTCTCTCTCTCTCTCTCTCTCTCTCTCTCTCTCTCTCTCTCTCTCTCTCTCTATCTCTCTCTCTCTATCTCTCTCTCTCTCTCTCTCTCTCTCTCTCTCTCTCTCTCTCTCTCTCTCTCTCTCTCTCTATCTTGCTCTCTCACTGTGTCTATTTATCTGTGTGTGTGTGTGTGTGTGTGTGTGTGTGTGTGTGTGTGTGTGTGTGTGTGTGTGTGTGTGTGTGTGTGTGTGTGTGTGTGTGTGTGTGTGTGTGTGTGTGTGTGTGTGTGTGTGTGTGTGTGTGTGTGTGTGTGTCTACTCTATGAACCCTTATCCGGCGCTACAATAGACATATCCCATCATTCCAATCTGTTACGCATGAGGCTCCTCTTTACTCTCCAGTGAAAAAACAAAGGGAGCAGGAAAATGTCACTGCAGCGACACGACAATATCTTTTGTTTATCTGAAAGTGGATAATATACGGTCTGGGATAGCGGCATCAAGCTGTGCTGTGCAGTGGCTATATTTGTGACACATGATTGCAATGTGTATCTCTACATTGCACAATCGCCCATCGCTATTGTCGGATGAAAACCTCAGGTCTGATGGGAATAAAAATGTCGAGAAAGAAAATGGATTGTTGTTTATTGTATTTGTGTATGTTTTTGGATAGATTTCATAGGCCTCAGGGTTTGAAGCGCACTCGACTTGATAAATAACCATGTAGTGGGAATCCTCTGTTCAGGAGAAAACATGTAAATCGCTCAAATTCCAGATAGGATTTTTTATAGAAAAATGTCTGTTGCAATATGCACCAGTGATGGGAATGATGAAACGACCAGTCAATAATTGGTTTCATTGGTAGAAATACCACCCTTCAATCACAGAGATACATACTTCTTTTATTTAGCTCTACTTTAGCTACATCCAGAGCATTGGAGGACATGGGTGTCTGGATTGTGTCTGTGTCTCAAGAACTCTGCCGTGTTGGAGGAGAGCAGACCTCTGGTGACCTGCACACATTATTTCATGAAGTATCTCCAACGGTATTAGGACCTGACTCTAGAGTAATTTGAGAGATAATTTTGCCAATGATGACTGGGGTAGTCATCTCATACAGACCATGATTCATACAATTTCAAGTTCCGATTAATCAACTATAAAATGTCCATCCCAAATATCCATTACAGTTTTTCTCAATTGCTTAAACACATTGCTTAAACCTGACTTCCTCAAAACCCTAAACACAAATCTCAAAACTCATACACAAAATGCTACTGTAAAAAAAAAGTGTTACTGTAACTCTTCACTAAATGGTATTTTCTTTTCAAATGACAAACACATACATCATTATGAGTAGACATTCTCTAAGCACTCATTGAACACTGGTGTACAAAATGGAAAACACTATAGTATAAATGGAAAACACTATATGAAAGCTTTATCAGTAGAATTATGCCTTTGAATGTTCAGTGTTACACTTTCACCTGTTGGATGTTGGCTTGAAAACTGGCTCCACCTGTTTGTTTAGGCTTCTCAGTGTTCTGGTAGTACAGTTGCCAGCGTTGGGGGCAACAGGTCTTGCTGGGGTTTCTGCATGTCAAGCTCGCAGCAGCCTCCTACCTCCTGTCTTGAAGGGAGGGCAGAGCTTGTGAGGTGATGCCAGCTCTTCTTCCTCTGATGATCTTAAGAGCATGTTTTTGAACTCGCTCCAGTTTAGCTTGTTCTTTCTTGTTGCCTCCCACCAAGAGCACTGCGCCGTATTCAAGACATGGCTTCATGAAAGTGGTGTAGACTGTGATGACTAGATCATCAGCAAGTAGTCTATATATATGTGACTAGATCATCAGCAAGTAGTCTTTATCTGTGACTAGAACATCAGCAAGCAGTCTATATCTGTGACTAGATCATCAGCAAGTAGTCTATATATATATATGTGACTAGATCATCAGCAAGTAGTCTATATATGTGACTAGATCATCAGCAAGTAGTCTATATCTGTGACTAGATCATCAGCAAGTAGTCTATATGTGACTAGATCATCAGCAAGTAGTCTATATCTGTGACTAGATCATCAACAGGACGTCTATATATGTGACTAGATCATCAGCAGGAAGTCTATATCTGTGACTAGATCATCAGCAGGAAGTCTATTTATGTGACTAGATCATCAACAGGAAGTCTATATCTGTGACTAGATCATCAGCAGGAAGTCTATTTATGTGACTAGATCATCAACAGGAAGTCTATATTTGTGACTAGATCATCAGCAGACAGTCTATTTATGTGACTAGATCAAAGGTTCCCAACCTTTTTGAACCAAGGCACAGTGATGTTATGTACCAGGAGCTGATCACGTCTGTGTCACTGTGCAGGCAGGCCTGAGTACTCCTGTATCACGGGGCATGCAGGTGAGGGCTGCCAATTAGCCAATTAGTGCTGATTGGTTACCTGCTGGGAGCTTTAAAGGCAGACCTAGTAACACACATGCAGTGTCTGTGCTTAGAGAAAGAGCTGTCAGGTTCTTCCAGTCCTTGTCCGTTGGGTTTGCATTTAGTACCTTAGTTTACATTTACCTTAATAGTTCCTTGAGATAGTAGCACTTTGAGTTAGAGCACGGGGTTTTGGTGTTGGTTTGCACATAGGTTGCGTGCCCATGAGCCAGGGTCGTAACAGTTGGGCGCTCGTCCGGGATATTTGACCCCTAGAAATTTGTTTGGTGTTTTTTTTTTTTTTTTTTTACACGGGGTGTCATGGTATTATGGTTTGGGTGGTGTTCGTTACATATGGTGTAACGTGGGGGCTGAGCCATTTCATCAAACAGGTGAGTATGCCGTATTTGTTTGTAATTTGATGTGACTACTTATGCTGTTAAAATATATAGTTTAGTGGGCACCACATGTAGATAGGGACATTATTTTCTGGTTGTTAGCGTCCTGTGCACCACGTACTCCTGGGGCGGTCAATGAAATGCTTGGTATATGATCTTTGACTGGTAGCAGGTGTGGTTGAAGAAAGTTAGGTCTACAGGGCATTAGTTTAAGGGTAGGTAGATTAGGGCGGCCAGAAAACACAGGTAGTGTGGTAGGGCTTGATTTAGTGTTTCTTAGGGTAGACATGTGGTGGGCCGGTTTTGACTGCAGTTTAGACGTAGAAGCATATGTAGTCATATCAGGTTAGAAGGCGCACCTGTTTGGATTTGTTTGTTGGATTTATTTTGTTTGTTTGAGTGTTTGGTGAGCATACCTGGTAGCACCTAACACCCTGCGTGTATGACACGTCTATTTGGGGTGGGTGTGTTTTATTTTTATATATTTTTTTTGCAACCTAGAAGGGTGCGCTCCGTAGAGGTCACATTTCCACCGCGTTCCCTTCTGGTTGTTATTATTAGCATTTAGCATTCTTCAGTGGTTCTTCGTGGTTCTTCAGTGGTTCGTTGGGGGGGTCTTTGTGGTTCGTTAGTGGTTCTTCGTGACTGTGAGGTAGGGTGTGTAGATTTGGGGTGACTGGTTCAGTGACAATGGCTTCCATCAGGGACTTTGTTGATCGCCCGTCTCATGACTTGTTAGACAAGTTTTCCAAAGAACAACTGCTAGAACTTGCTGTACACTACAGGGTAGAGCTTTCTGCAGGGGAGAAACGTTTGAAGCCGTCTGCCTTGAGTGCGTTAAGGGTGTTACTCGTTAGGGAGCAGGTGCTTGAGGAGAGGGTGGAGGAGCCTCCTTCGTCTGGCGCATCTCCGCTATTACCTGGTGTAGAGGGTGACTGGAGGATAAGGGAGTTGGAGTTTAAGGAAAGGCAGCTACAGCACGAGCGTGAGGAGAGGAGAGAGGAGCGGAGAGAGGAGCATGAGTTTAAGGAGAAACAAATGTTGTTGGAGCACGAGCGTGCACAGAAGGAGCTTGAATATAAGCATGCTGCCTTACAGGCGGGTGCTCTGCATCCAGAGTCACGTTCCGGGTTTGATGTAGGCAGGAATATTAGGATGGTGCCACCATTTTTTGAGAAAGACGTGGAAAGATATTTTCCCCTTTTTGAACGGGTGGAAACCACATTGAAGTGGCCTGATACCGCCTGGACACTGCTGCTGCAATGTGTTTTAGTTGGTAGGGCACAAGAAGCCTACACTGCTCTGTCCCTTGAACAAAGCGCTGATTATGAGCTGGTTAAAGCTTCCATATTGAGGGCTTATGAGTTGGTCCCTGAGGCCTATCGTCAGCGTTTTAGAGGTTATCGCAGGTCGGAGGGGCAGTCTTATGTTGAATTTGGAAGGGAGAAGGAGAACCTGTTTGACAGGTGGTGCACTTCTCAGAAGGCAGAGTCAAGAGAGCAGCTTAGGCAGTTGATTCTCCTAGAGGAGTTTAAAAGATGTGTTCCTGATACCGTTTCCACACATCTAAATGAGCGTAAGGTATCGAAGATAGGCGACGCCGCTGTCTTCGCTGATGAGTTTGTGTTGACACACAAGTCTGTGTTTTTGGAGGACTACCGTGTTGAGTCCGGGGATATGCGTCCTGTTCAGGGGGGCCGATTCCCAAAACCTGTGTCTGCTGGTCAGTTAACTTCACCTCCTAGGCGGGGTGGATCTGCTGGTGCATTCCCAGAAGGGATTATCTGTTTCTACTGTAAAGAACCTGGACATATCGTTGCTGGGTGCCCGGTGCTTGAGCAGAAAAATTTCAGAACCGTGGCTCTGGTAGAAACCATATGCAGAACGCCTATGCCAACGTTAGATGGGGATGGGGGAAGTATCAAACGTGTGGACAAAGAGCTCGAGGCTTCCTCAAGGTTTATGATGAATGGATTTGTTTCCCTGACTAATGCACTAGAGTCCAAACAGGCTATAACAATTTGGAGAGATACCGGTGCTTTTCAGTCCCTCATTCTGGAGGGGGTTTTGCCGTTTTCAGAAAACTCTTCTTTGCATTCCGGTGTCGTTGTTCGGGGCTTTGGGGGTGGATTTGTGGATGCACCTTTGCATGAAGTCACGCTCAATTCTCCCTTAGTATCAGGCAATGTTGTTGTGGGGGTATGTTCTCACATTCCCATAAAGGGGGTGTCCTTCATTCTCGGGAATGATTTGGCTGGTGACAAAGTGTTGGCTGCTCTGGTTGTAACTCCCATTCCTGTGGTTTCTGAGGTCTCTAAGGAGCTGGCACAGAAACATCCAGGAGTGTTTCCTGTGTGTGCTGTGGCACGAGAAATGTCAAAGGACAAAAGTGATGTTGTTGATACTTCGACTTGGGACATTACACTTAGTGACACATTCTTTGTTGAATTAAAATGTGTACCTGTTGAGAATTTTGGAAAGCACACTGTGGATGTACCTCTGCATAATGATTCTCTTGATTGTGGCTTTGTGTTAGGCCCGGTGGTGAAACCAGAGTTGACATGCGTGCCGGAGAAGCATGTGACAGGAGATGATATGGCAGCGCAGTGTCTCAAGGTCTTCCCAGCCTGTACGGTGGCTGAGGCCACGAACGAATTGGAGGATGAGTGTGGGAAGGATGCTATGAGAGGTGCTGTTGTTTCATGTGACACCGTTCTAGTTGGAGAGGCTACTAAGCCTGACTTATGCTGCCAGCCTTCCCACAGTAGCTCTATTGTCCCTAATGTTTCACTTATGTATGTCAGATGATGATTCTGACATTGATCCACATGTCCACACTGATTATCTGCCATGCACTAGGTGTGATGGTCAACCTAGTTACCTGTGTCCTGTGGAGCAGGAGCCGCCTTCGCGACCTGGTCTGTTGAGTGGCAGCCATTTTGATTTTGATCAGGACAATGTTATTTTGGGTGACGCCATTTTAGATGGTGTTCCAGACGTTTTTGTGACTGTCGTACTGCCATGTTCCCGGTACACTGGGGCTGTACCTGAGGCGGTACATCCTACTCTGGATGTTCACGGTTTGCAGTATCCTGAACTGCCAGTGCCAGGTGGGATGGATATGGGTGCGGTGGTGGTATCAGTGATCTATGGTTTTTGTTGTGCTGTGTTCTGTTCTGTTGAGCGCAGTTCTCGGGTTGATTTTGGTTTGCAGTCTAATTTTTACAGATCGGTATCGGTGGTCGTGTTCGACAGGGGCCGACCCGCTATCGCTGTTGTGGTAGTGGCCCTGACAACTAATGGGTCACAGTGGGGGTTTTTTGTTTTTGTTTATGGGTTGTTGTGTGGTGGTTGCCTCTGGGGCAACCAGTTTGGTGGGGGAGGTGTTATGTACCAGGAGCTGATCACGTCTGTGTCACTGTGCAGGCAGGCCTGAGTACTCCTGTATCACGGGGCATGCAGGTGAGGGCTGCCAATTAGCCAATTAGTGCTGATTGGTTACCTGCTGGGAGCTTTAAAGGCAGACCTAGTAACACACATGCAGTGTCTGTGCTTAGAGAAAGAGCTGTCAGGTTCTTCCAGTCCTTGTCCGTTGGGTTTGCATTTAGTACCTTAGTTTACATTTACCTTAATAGTTCCTTGAGATAGTAGCACTTTGAGTTAGAGCACAGGGTTTTGGTGTTGGTTTGCACATAGGTTGCGTGCCCATGAGCCAGGGTCGTAACAGGCAAGCTACTTGGAAAATGTAGTAAGCTACACTACAAGTTACTCTCGATTAAATATAGCTCAACTACAATGGAAGCTATCCCCAGATAAATGTAGCAAGCTACACTACAAGAACATGGCAAAAAATAGCTAACTACATCGGCACTACTTTTTTTTTTTTTTACTTCATGATCAAGTTTCCACCAAACAAATAGGCAGGGGAAAAAAAGGTTCAGTTTGATTGTTTATTATAAAACTGAAACAAGCCCTCGGTCTGGCTTTTTGTTCTCAAGTTAGTGCTGGTCGTGTGGGAAGTTGAGAGCAGCTTCGTTTTTGGCTGACACAATAAACACCTAAACACATATGTTTTAGGCGTTTTTTCAGTCAAACTCATACATTTTTCCAGATAGGGCCATGGAGAGGCATTGTTGTTATTGACATCATCTTCATCAATGCCATCAGCCCTGGAAACATCGAATCCCTCTGCCATTTCGCGCGGACTGGTTCATGTGGTCTGTTAAATAAATGTTTCATTCATTCATCAGTGGTCTGTGTTTTGATTTTCACTTCCTGATTTGTGGAGCTGGAGTGGCATGTCCCGCCCTATCCTGCCTCTGATTGGCCTACCCGTAATGGTTTGGCCTAACCTTACCCAATCGTGAGTCGTCATACTCATATCTAAACCAACCAACCAATCATAGTGGGTTTTCTCTGGGGATATTTTTTTTCACAAATCTTTATTTAGTCTGTTTCTCCGGACAGTAGCGTCTAGTGGTTTGCTCACGCTACGTCACTACTTGGATCTAAAAATAGCTTCACTACAGAGAACGCTACTTGGTTCAAAAGTAGCGACGCTACCATCACGCTACTGAGAAATGTAGTTAAGCTATGTAGCGTCGCTACTTGTAGCTAGCTACTGCGCAACACTGCCAAGGCACCCCTGAATCTTTCCTCCTTCTCCAAGGCATCCCAACTCTTCGAAGAGTTAAAAACAGAACTCATACTAAAAACAAATCATGATGAATTCAATTTTAATTGTTGATGAATAATATTATGAATAGGTATGTTATTTTGTTTTGGCTGAACATAATTTCTTTGTAAAAAATGTAATAACAATGCACAAACAAACCTAAATGAGACATGGCATGGTTGATTGATTGATAGATTTGATTTAGTACAAATATTACAAAGAGCATGTAGTACAGGGATAACACATACAGTTATTCAACTGATTTCCACTGCAGCCCCAAAAATTTACTAAATGTACATTTGACCAAATGTATTTCTGAAGAAAAAAGCCGAAGGCCAGACCAGCAATGAGTTTTAACAGGATAATAAAAGCATGGGAAAGAATGCATTAGCTCAGTCAAACTTTAATTAAATTAAAAACAAAAAAATACGTATCAGAGCTTAAACTCTTTAGACCGAGTGGTCCGCCGGCGGACCGCAGATGACATCACATCATAAATCAATCTCACCAGACTGTATGACATAATGTTGCGTTTCTTTTTCAAATGTAGCCAAGAGTAAAGACCCTAATCGTGTCAAAACAGCAGTCATAGTGTATATTTTCAACTATACGTTGGTTTACCAATAGGTTAAAATGTTATTAGTGAGATTTTTGTTTCGTAGGTTCATAATTTAGGGAATATCCACCATTTTGAATTTGCATCACAATTTGGCTTGTAGTCATATGAGGAGAGGACATCCAGAGCTCTCAATGAGCGTTGAAATTTCGAAGAACTACATTATTGAATATTTTTTCATTTCAACCTTTATTTAAAATCGTAAGCTTCTGAGGTTTTCCCTCATTTATAGAAATGACGATTTTACAATGTAAACAGTACATAATACAAGCAATATTCACAGAAAATTAAACACCAGAGTAAAAATAAAAAACGTTTAAAATAATTTATAAAGATCAGCTAAAACAGTTACAGGTAATCACACAATGGTCTGAAATTATATGTTTAAACATACCAAGGGAAGGGAGAACCTCCAATTTCAGAGAGAGTTGGAGAACATTCCATGAGTTAGAGGCATCAAAGGAAAAAGCTGACTTCCCTAGATCATAACAAACTTGAGGGACCCTAAGAACCATCCAGTCATTCGATCGAGTTGAATAGGTTCCAATATTCCAATCCAACAGTGAAGAGATATAAACAGGTTGTTTACCAATAAGGGCTTTAAAAATAAATAAATACCAGTGTTTGTTGCGCCTTTCTGTAAGAGAAGGCCAACCCACCCTATCATACAGGACACAATGGTGAGTATCATATCTGTCACCAGTAATAAACCTAAGAGCTGAGTGATATGCAGAATCATGATTCAAGAAAAAGAAGACTGATTCACCAATAATTGTCCTACTAAATAGAGGAGAATTGGATCTGTTTCTGTACAGGAAACCAATTGTCTGTCGCAGTTTAGAGGCAAGATTGTCCACATGGAACTTAAATGTAAATTTCTCATCAAGCCACAGGCCAAGATATTTATACTCAGTGACTCTTTCTATACAAGAGCCGCTGACAGTAGATATCCGCACATCATCAAAGTTAATATTTCTGGCTCTTGAAAACAATATAAACGTTGTCTTACTAGCATGAAGAACCAATGTAAGACTAGCAAGGGCATCATGTAGAGCATAAAAGGAAATTAAACAGTGAATGCCAGCTTCCTGCAAGCAATTTTTCTTTTTATTTCTCTTATTTTTCGGGATTATCTACCACAAAACTGAACGTTATTAGCATAGATTAGTTCTGTGTCATACTAGCTCCCGCTCAGCGTCATATTGCATATATCTCGCTTCAGCGTATATACACTGAATACATTTCAAAATGTACCTCTACATGCCAGCATTCATCTGGCCACACCCCCATCCGCTTACCTACATAAGCGGGGATGGGACCACACATTCATCTCCTTCTCAAATTTCATCACAAACAACGTGCTGCTCACATGCCCACTTGACGTGGAGAAAAATATTTACTCTGAGGAAAGGAAGAACAAGGAGATACGTTGACATCATATCTTTATTTTCTCTCTCACTATTTTCGAGAAAATACGGCGATATTGTCTTCGTCACTGGAGTGTCTGGAAGATGGTGATCATTCTAGTGGGCCACACGACCAGTAACTGGTGATCCCAGGATCTCTGGACGCGTGGGTACTTCTCTGTCACCGTATAAGGCCCCGTCTTTCATATACAAATGAGAGTATACCCTAAACGAGGAAATGTGAGCATGGATGATCGTTATCGGAAAATCCATGTTCAAGTCGGCTACAGCCCAGATGGGCTTGTACCGGCTCCGCCGGATGGTAAAATCACCGTTGTAAAACTGCGTTAACATCTCGTTTATCTTCTCTCTTAAAAGGTGAGGAGGGTTTCAGAACGGCGGCCTGTCTGAGTGGCTTGTTATATCGTTGTGTACGAATTCAGGTGATAGCTGCTTAGCTTGCGTGCTAGTTGTGGCCTACTGTGTTAGCCAGTCAGCTGTTAGCTGCGGCGCTAGCTTGCTGTGTTTACCAAGCCTGTTGTGTCACTAGGCTAGGTAACGTTAGCTTGCTGCTATCGGCCGAGTGCGGCCGTTAGCTTAATGCTACACTGTTGAACGTTCTGAGACTATAACATGCTTAAACACTCTGACTACGACGTCATCTTTGACAGAGGATGTTAGTCGAACCTACCCTGGGGCCAGCCGGCGAGGACTGCGTCAACAAGGGGGACCGTAGCGGCGGGATGGAGCGGCGACGCTGCCCATGGCGACAACACAGGACGGCTGTGTTTACTACGGTGCCTTGTTAGAGACTGCAGTTTCGCTTGATCTGCGCTCACGGTAGGAAGGGTCCTGACCAGACCTTGAACACTTCTTCTTGCTTTCCCTCCTAAATGTTTTGTAAATAACGATGTTTTCCAAAATGAGTGTTGCTGCACTACATTTAGGATACTACACGAGTTATGTGTGAATTGTCTTGTCACTGGTAGTAGCTTCTCCATGCAAATCGGGTTGTTTGTTACAGATGTGAAAATGATCTGGTTTGTTGTGTTGAGAAACATTGTGTGTTCATGTACCCTGTACTCACAACTAAGGGGGTTAAACTAACCTATAAAGCTATGCTTAGTGACATATGAGTAAAGAATGATTCTTTTCTCAGCCTGTAATGACAATGAACAGTGTGTTCACATATTAACAGGTTTACCTGTTTAACTGGTCGTATTAAGGGTAAAGTGGGAGGGGTGTTTTTTCCCCCCGGTTCCCTGGGGACTTCTTCATCCTCCTCTCAGACGTGTTGTTACAATATATTGTACACTGTGTGGTAGGGATACGATGTAACCCTTAGCTTGATTGCTGGGGTTGTGCTAGAACTGCTTGAGAAACTATATTTTCCTAAAAGAAAAGATTGTTTGGTCACTTTTTCGTGTGTGCTTAGCAAGGCCTGTGGCCGATACTAATCGAGAATTATGTATTCTCTCATTATGAAAAACGGCGTTCCTCTGTAGAGTGTTTTTTGCCATTTTTTGTAGGTGATAAAGGGTTGTGTGTGTCGTGCGACCTACAACTGGGTTGGGTTGGCCACAGAAGCACATGTGTAAGTCTGGTACCGGGGCTCTTGAGAGGGCCTTCTCTATTCTGTGTTTTTTCCTTAGTAAACATCAGATAGCAGGTTAGCACATGAGCTGTGTGAAGCTGTTAAAAAGACACTTCATGTAGCAGAATATGACTTGTCATACTCCTTTTTTGTCATTACATCGTATCATGGGTGTGGGGTCGTAAAGGGGTGAACTGGTAATCCTTTTCTCCCCTTCTTTGATGGGCAGGGGTTAAAACCTCCTGTCCTTCAAGGTTCCTGTCACGTTGCTGTTCGGCACGTTACAGGGTAAGATGGGGGGGGGGGAGTTTACTGGTCCCACACCCTGGAATATTGGGCGTGTGCACCGCAGAAACTCCCCCGCCGTAGAGTACGGCACTGTACATCTTATGGGAGGGTGGTGGGATGTAAAAATGTAAACAATTTTTACCCCCGGCTGTGTAGACTGGGATACATACTGTTGGTGCTTCCTTCTTTTCTATTAAAAAGGGTTGGAGTTAGGAAGCATCACACCCCTCTTTTCGTTCCCCTGTGCGCCTTGGGGATTCAATGACAGGTCTAAATAGCCTGTTCATTGATGTGGTTGTGTCCCGACGCATGCATAGTGCTAGCTCGGGGTGTTCTGTTGAAGATCTGGCGAATGACTGGCACGCCTTGGTTGCTTGAGGTTAAAACAGCGTTTTTATAAAGCAACTGGGATGGAGGTTTCTTTCCTCTTCCGACGACCTGTTTTGGTTGTCGACGGATTCTCGTTCATATCTGGGGGATGATGGCGGAATGGATCTGAACATATGTAGAGGGGTCTCACGCCCTGGGGGTGGGCCACCGGGCGCGGTTCGCCCCGAACGTCTGGGTGGCGCCTTCTTTTCATGTTTAAGATCAACACGCATATCTGCCCCTTCTCCTGGAGTAGGCATGTCGGCGTGGTTAGGGCACGGGACTGGTTCTGGTCACGCTGGTCCGGATCAGTTAAACCCGTTGTCCGCCGGGGATGCATATCTGCTGTTCTGGTACCCTGAGGGACTTGGGCTTTTTTCAGGGGGAAAAATGCCAGGTCGGTCCGGGTGTCACAGGGTTAAGCGCTATGGAGACCCTGGTTGGGTACATTTTGTACTCTGCACTGTTGTAATGGCTTATGGCCATGCCAACCTGTACACGCTCGATCTTGTCAGATCTCGGCCGCTACGCAGGTTGGTCCTGGTTAGTACTTGGTTGGGAGACCGCCTGGGAATACCAAGTACGGTGTGCTTGGGGCTGGTTCTCCATTATTTTCGCTCCTCTCTCACGCATGGCGAAGAGGGGCCTGTTGGGGTGGTCTTTGACCTCCTCTGGTGACCCTGTGCTTCCCGTATCGCCGGGCCCGGTCCGAAGTAATGTTTCGTCGACCCGTAGGCCTGGGTTAACCCTTTTTTGAAAACTGAAACACTTGTACTGCGGTATAGCCGGTGTATACCCGCAGGTGTGTTTTGGAGTTTTTTCTTGAGGGGTTATAGGAACAACCACCAAATTGGGTAACACCAAGGTGGTTGATTCCCTGGTGTGTTGGAGCAGTGTCAACTCCCGGGTTACCCGGTTGAGGGTGCCCCTGCACGTTCATGACGTCTGCCAATCGTGTCAGCCTTCTCTGCCTCAACCCCTCTGGGTGGGTTTTTTTTAAATGGAGGCTTGGTCATGCAACAACGGGGCGGCTGTTTTCAGCTGACTCCTTTGGCGCCTGTCTCGTCCGCAGTGCTCCAGGCTCAGGTTACATCCTGTTGCCTGGTTTTCCCCGGTGCGCTGCCTGCTTCCGTTGGTTAACCTTTTTTGTGTGCTTACGGCCATGCTGACTGCCTGTTCTGCAGGGTCAGTGTGCCAGGCGGTGTGCTATTGGGGGAAAGGGCCCGCTCTTGGAGGGGCGTTATCCGAATACGCTGGCGATGTGGGGGGCGGTGTCACTAAGTGACCGCCTGGTGGGGTCTTGATGCCTGGCGTCATTGACCTCTCCGGGCCCCCGTTTTCCAGGGGATCCAGTCCCTTCAGTGGGTCTGGGTCTTCCTTCGCGCTCCGCTGCTACGGCCTTGCCACGTGGTTGGGTTTGCCCTTGACCCTGTGATTTCTGGGGGCAGTAACGAGGTTGTTCCCGCCGTTCGTTCCCGGGTGGCATGCGGGTTGTGCGTGTGTGTAGTCGTGGGGTCAGGCCACGGTCTGCTCACCCTGTGCGTTGAGTTGCTTGAGTGCCTCTTCGCACGGTCGGGTCCGTCGCCCTCCCGGGAACCTCCAATAGGGGGGGTGCCCTCCATTAGGGGGGGGTCGGGGGGGCTCGGTCCTCCCTGATCTGATGGTTGTGGGGGGCCTCAGCGGGGTTCATTTGTCGAGCTTCTAGCTCCCGCTCAGCTCCTGTTATGCAATATGACGCTGAACGGGAGCTAGTATGACACAGAACGTTAGGTTATGTATATAACCAAGTTCTGTTAATACTAGTGACGCTCAGCGTCTATACGCCGCTGCAGCCCTTGATTTTTCATTGTGGTGAAATTTGTTGGGAAGGAGATGAGTGTGTGGTCCCATCCCCGCTTATGTAGGTAAGCGGATGGGGGTGTGGCCAGATGAATGCTGGCATGTAGAGGTACATTTTGAAATGTATTCAGTGTATATATGCTGAAGCGAGATATATGCAATATGACGCTGAGCGTCACTAGTATTAACAGAACTTGGTTATATACATAACCTAACGTTAGCACAGTTAGTTTATCTACCTTCTGTGAACGTTTAGCAACCATCCGCGTGGCAATCCGATTCAAAGTCAGGGTTAAAGAAGAGCTAGAGTGTGATTGATTGATTGAAAACTAAATTTTTGTTTGCAGAATGCAGATTGCATAATGGGTACAATACAGTACGGCTCAATACACACAATTGTTAAGGGGATGCAAACCAGAAAAAAACGTTTGTCTTGTTTACATCAGGTTCCCCCATTTTCAATTCATCATGACATTTATGACATACAAGATATACAAAAGTACTGTTTAAGAGACAGAGATCATAAAAGAAAATATATACATTAGAGGGGGAAGAAACTGTACATTGGAGGGGGTTGGGTGGGTGGGGGGGGGGGGGGGTGCACATTTACCTGGGCCAGTTTCTAATTGCAGCCTCCCGTAGGTGCTCTTTAAGAGCGGTTTTAAAGGAGGGTAGGGATTCACATTATTTTACGGCTGTGGGTAGGGCATTCCACATTGTTGTGGTATAATTGCGAAACGTGTTTAGTCCCTTGTTTGAGACGAATCTGGATTGAACACAATTTGTGGAACTCCCTCTGGTGTTGTGGTCGTGGAATTCACTGACCTTTGGGAAGTATTTCGACATGTACATGGGTATCTTAGTGGTGTAGGGTATCTTGTAGAGCAGGCCCATTGCAAGTTGCTGTACTCTGTCGTCTACTCTAAGCCATCCTAGGTTGTCAAAATGAGCAGGGGTGAGGTGGGTTTTAGGAGTAAGGTCAAACAGTTGTCTGACCAGTTTGGTTGGTGATGTTTGTAGTCTTGTTTTTAGGGCCTTTGAGGTGCGTTGGTACCATGAGGTGCACGCATAGTCGTAGTACCCTTGAATGAGTGCTCCTGTTCTTCAGGGTATTCTTGTTTACCAGAGAGGAGATCCGGTACAGCTTGTCTGTGATTAGAGTGTTTTCAGTCTTTATGTTGTTGTTTGTAAATCTGGTTTTTAGTTTTTTACTGCAGCCTAGTTGGTTGTTGAGTGAGGCCTGGTTTTAAACATTCTGTACAGTAAAGAAGAGCTAGAGTGAGGCCTGGTTTTAATCATTCTGTACAGTAAAGAATAACTAGAGTGAGGACTGGCTTCAGGCCGTACTTCAGCAAGGAATCAGTTTAAAACATCTGCAACCCTTTTTTCCTCGACTCCCTGACTTTGTATTTTTCGGTCCGGTGGTTTAGCTTATCCTTATTACAATCCCAGTGTTATTCTGGATGTTCTTTCTTTAGATCCTGCATTTCATTTTGGTGGTACTTTTATCTTTGACTTCTGTATGAGCCACTGGACTGAGGACAGCCTTTTGTCTCTTCTCGAGTTTGTCTCTAAATCGATGCTGTTATTTTTCTTATTTTTGCTCTCAGTAGTAGAGCTTTTGGTAGAAGTTATTGATTTTGTTTAGTATTGCTAAATAATAAAATAGGTTAACACACACTATGTTGCCCAATACAACTACACTTGCCTCTTAGGAAGATTGATTGATTGGTTGATTGTTTGATCGATTGATTGATTGTTTGATTGGTTGATTGATGGGTTGATTGATTGATTGATTGATTTAAACCTTTATATATTCTTGACATTGAGGTTTTACACTAATTTGCAATGCCGTTGAGATTACATGTTCAAACAGCTCAGAATACATATAAAGGGGAAAAAGACATTTTGATAAATAGGACAAAAACACAGGTGAAAAGAGAATAAAACTAAAGAAGTGGGATCACATTAAAAACACACTGAGGTTGGGGGGTTTGTGGTCATGTTTTTAAATTGTCCACAGGATAATTGCGTATTGATTTTTAGTGTTAGTTGAAGATTCACAGGAAGAGTTGGGAGTAGAGCCAGTGTCTTGCTCAAAGGCTATTTCACCGTATTTGTTGATGGTTGATAAGACACTTCTTATTTATTCCTTCGACCCTGATTCTCCCGGCTCTTTCGGGTTTCTAACCAGCAACCTTTCAGTCACAAACCCCCCTCTCCCCCCCATTGTCCCACATAGCCAAAACGCCCTTCATCAAAAGCCAAAACATTTTAATTAAACAAGTTAGATCACAGCGAAACATATGGCTCACTGTGAAGTATCTTCACACACACACAAACACAACATCTTCTTTCAAACATCTGTCTTGTTCTCTTTCTTTGTTTCACTCTGTGACTCATGAATATAATTATCTCTTTCCCTCATTCTCTCTCTCTCTTTCTCTATTTCCCTCTCTCTCCCTCTTTCTCCATCTCTCTCTCCATCTCTCTCTCTCTCTCACTCTCTCTCTCGCTCTCTCTCTCTCTCTCTATTTCTCTCTTTCTCTCTCTCTTTCTCCCTCTCTCTCTCTACCCCCTTAATCGTCCAGGCTGGATCCCACCCAAAATGCCTGTGGTGCTGGTTTAGGATTTGAAAGACACACTTGGACAGACAGTTGAGAGTTGATGTTAGGTTCTAATTTACATATATCGTACCTTGTGTATAATAATAATAATAATAATAATAATAATAATAATAATAATAATAATAATAATAATAATAATAATAATAATAATAATAATAATAATAATAATAATAATAATATAATAATAATAATAATAATAATAATAATAATAATAATAATAATAATAATAATAATAATAATAATAATAATAATAATAATAATAATAATAATAATAATAATAATAATAATAATAATAATAATAATAATAATAATAATAATAATAATAATAATAATAATAATAATAATAATAATAATGATGATGATGATGATGATGATGATGATGATGATGATGATGATGATGATGATGATGATGATGATGATGATGACGACGACGACGACGACGATGATGATGATGATGATGATGATGATGATGATGATGATGATGATGATGATGATGATGATGATGATGATGATGATGATAATAATAATATACTTTATTTGTATAGCACCTTTCATACAATAATTGCAGCTCAAGGTGCTTCACAGCTGTAAAATAAAATACATAAAATTAGCACAAAATTGGCATAAAAAAGTGCAGACATAAAATAAGTATAAAATAGATAGCAGCAAAATAGACAAGTCAAGGTAAGGCATAGAACACCAAATCACATGGTTTTTCATATTAGGATCCAATATCTCAACAGGACTCTGTTTACGGTTTGATCATCACTGATACACATCCTTTTAACTTTAGCTTTTGTGAAGCCGGGGTATACACTGTGTACTGTAAACGGTATACACCTTATACACCAGTATACACCTTATACACTGTATACACTGTGTACTGTAAACGGTATACACCGTATACACCGGTATACACCCCTTACTGTAAACGGTATACACCTTATACACCGGTATACACCTTGTACTGTAAACGGTATACACTTTATACAACCGTATACACATTGTACTGTAAACTGTATACACCTTGTACTGTAAACGGTATACACCTTGTACTGTAAATGGTATGCACCTTGTACTGTAAACGGTATACACAAGCTGTTGCCTCACTGCTCTGGTGCTTGAAAGAGGGTCTGTAGAGCATCTGCCTCCCAATGCTCTTCATCACACATTTCTGTTCTTCACACCCCAAAGCTCTTCACAAAGTTTACAGATGGCCTCGTTTAGCGGGTTGATTTTTAGCGTCGGGTTTAAATACGACACATCGTCAAATCATCCACCGTCGCCGTGGAACCCATCTCTGTCGCATAAAGTGAAATGTACTCCGCTGCTCTCTGTTGCTGTGTGTGCGCGGACGGAGCTGACACCTTCAGTTTATGATGTTGTCTGACCAAGTATTGATTACATGCTTAGTATCTTTTTATTTGATTTGATGAACGTGGGCACTGATATGCGAAAATGAACTAAATGGGTTTTATTTCTATAAAGAAACATATACCTGTCGGCAAGTAATGTACTCTGAGTAACACCACCCACCGTGTCAAGCCTACCACTCACACACACACATGCACCCGCACACGCACACACACACGCACACATAATTAATATAACGTATCTTCTAACTAACTCCAACTCTTGGTCCAGCAACTTCAAACGGCTTGCACGTTTGTCTTTTCTTAATGTCAGTTCACACCATTACAAATAAGATGCCTGTGGAAATTGAAAGCAACCCATATGTGAATAATGAGAACGGTGGACACATTTAAATATATAGCATATAAAGGGCATTTCCTGGGGTATCGTATTCAAGTCCCCATGCGGTGCACCTGAAATGGCTCATTTAAATACCGCTGTGGAAGGAACACGGTTCCACGTCTCGACGACAGTGTGTGACGTTCTGGAAGCAGGTTTGTTCAGCAGAGTTCTTACTGCAGTGTTGGGTGGAGTTACAGACACTCACTTTAAACATTCACCTTAACATTCACCAAGACACTTTAAACACTTTTTAATACTACACCATATTTGATATATGTATATTAGTGCTGTCAGGTGATTAAATAAATTGGTAACACTTTATAATAACACTCAGTTATAAGACCTTTATAAGGTATCTGTAGATAATGAACTAATCATGAACGAATCATTTATATACATTCGTAAATTATTATTAAATAATTTATAACTATATTTGTATAACATTTACAAATTAGTTCGACATTATTTATAACATAGGGGGGGGGGGGGACTAGGACCCAGAAGTACCCTGGCCAGGTATTGACACAGTATGTAGAGGAAGTATAATTTGTATTTTCAGGCTGTATAGGTGCCGATACAGCCTGAAAATACAAGTAATTATTACCTTTGTGTCATCATCACATACCGCAATATACTGAGCACACATTAGGAACAAACACATAATTCAAATGTAACGTTAGCGCCCACCACATCAAGTACGTCTACACAACATATAAGAGTTGTAGGTCGGAAATGATGGAATAGATTTATCAACAAAAAAGGTGTTTAGCCTGCTCATACCTTAAAAGCGTGGGGCAGCACGAATAACTTGGCTCTGCTAATGTATCGTGCTTCCATTCAACAGACGGCAACACAGGTCGAAGTCAAGTCTCACTCGGGTGATACTTCCTCTACATACTCTGTCAATACCTGGCCAGGGTACTCCTGACTCCTAGTGCCCCCCATGTTACACTATAATGTTATGCACATGTATTTTATGTGTTAATAAAATTGCATGTATCTATAGTCCTAATTCTGTCACTGTTTGATGTCAGGGTGTATCCGAAAGCTGTCTACAACATTTGTAACAGGTGATGAAAAAGTAAACAAATAATTAACTGTATTAGACATTTGTTAATGATGAATAGGCTTCACTTCAGATTAGGGCACACATTAGCATCTGCAAATGATTTATAGATGTTTTATGAATGTCTTAAGAAATCATTTGTTAAACATGAAAAGACAAGTCTGGTAATTGCTTTGTGTGTATTCATAAAAGTCCATAAATAAACAAACTATTAGACATTTGTTAATGATGAATAGGCTTCACTTTAGATTAGGGCACACAATAGCATCTGCAAATGATTTATAGATGTTTTATGAATGTCTTAACAAATCATTTGTTGAACATGAACAAATAAATGGAGGTAGTGTATAGTCGTTTTTTCATATCCATTTTTCAAAACATCTAAAATGTGTTACTACACATTAAACAACATTATTTAATGATGAACAAATCAAGTACAAATAATGTTGATAATGAGTTATAAATATTGTAGAACTAATTTGTAAATGTTATACAAATATAGTTATAAGTGATTTAATAATAATCTACGAATGTATATAAATGATTTGTTCATCATTAGTTAATTATCTACAAATACCTTATAAAGGTCTTATAACTGAGTGTTATTATGAAGTGTTACCAAAAAATGTATCTAATTAATTACAGGATTTGTAATGAATTAATCTAATTAATCACATTTTAATCGCATAACCATTTTAGGCCTGATATTCTATATTCTATAATCATATTTCAAATAGCATGTGTCCGGATGGTAGAATTCAGTACTGTATCTACAAAACCTTCTGTTTAATCATCTTCCCTTTATTAATTTGCTTAGATTGTTCAGGTCTGGTAAATTTTAGCATGGTGTTATTCACAGTCAAAGATAAAAAATAAATTATAATAATTGAATTGATATTCTCATTTGGTTAATTACAATTTACTCAAGCCTAGTTGTAACTGAGGGGTACAATTCCCTGACTGTATTGATAAGTATGGTATCATTAAACCACTACCGTCTTATGTACTTTAATTACTGGCCATACAGTACATGATATATATATATATATGATGAACACTTCCCACAATGAATCGGTTCCACACAAAGTTGTAATTAAGTATTTATTGCAGCAAAAGTTACATAATATACTTCTCTATTTTACTTTGAATGCTCTTATAAGGCAAAGGAATGTGCGTAGGCAAATCAATAATGAATGTCCATTCTCTGGTTACGCAGGAGGTAATTATACAACCTGAATCTTAGGGAATTATATCTATGGTACACTAGTGATATATAGCGGGAGATACTGGAAGGGTCCCCCCGGTTGTAAGCCAGCAGGGGTAGAGGATCTGTCGGTAGTAGAGCCTGGGTCAACGATGATAAGGAGACTAATGCAATAAGATCTTGATCCACAGACGAATACAGCTGTTCTCCGTAGCCTGTAGATCCACAGGGAAGAAAGCTAGCGTGCCTCAGGCTCTCTG
Organism: Notolepis coatsorum; assembly: GCF_963971535.1. NCBI lineage: Eukaryota > Metazoa > Chordata > Actinopteri > Aulopiformes > Paralepididae > Notolepis > Notolepis coatsorum. The sequence continues at coordinate 38,877,975 of NC_140176.1, read as the reverse complement.
AGGCGCAGACTCGACGTGGCTCCTCACAGGGTAAATCCCACACACGTGTCGGCGATTCTCCGCTCCATTAATCACAGGACCAAAAGCAAATATAATCCAGCCGCAAAGGGCTATGTAGTCGTCGGGTAGATTAATCCAGTGTACATGTCCACACGGTTCTCGTCTAGGGCTCCTCGGGTGAAAGCGCCATGAAGCAGCCCAGCCTGGATAAGCACTCTAGCTGATACGAGGAAGCGTTGGTGATGCTGGTCACTGTAGAACTTTAGCCGCACGATACACTATACACAAATAGACTATTACTGACTAATAGAAATATGTCGCACTCAACGGTATAGCGCCAAACTCTGACAATTCAGTTATTAATTCGCACGCGGTCTCAATGCTCTATTTGGGGCCAAACAGGCCATACTTCACCGCACGTCGTATCGTGGGTGAGGCTTCAACTTATTGGGTAACATACTTCTGTATTCGCCTGCGCCATATTTATATGCACGGTGAACAATCTAGTGCCAACCTCATTTCTGTCTCGTATTCTTGGGCAAGGCCGGGCATGTACAGACATGTCTTGACGGTGGCTTTGAACCTGACTCTGGAGGCATGGCCTTGGCGCCTGTGGACCGCTGTCCAATAGGAGAATGAAATATTATGGTCTGTACTAGGCTAAAGGGATATTCCGTGTATATGTACAAGGAATATACAAGGGATATCAAACGATATACAAATATTATGCAATATATATCAATCAATAAATATATATATTCGGTTTAATCTGATCCTTTGTAACAGCCGCCTCCTAATTAGTCCCACCTAATTAGCTAAGCAGAGACAGATTAACCTCACTGTCCACTACTCAATGTCTGTTGTGAGGGGTCGGGCAGTTCACAAAGTCATGGGGTCATGGTCGTCATCGATAGTATCGGGGAGCCTTGGCAGTTCTATTAGCCTCGCCACAGGTCGGGTGTAGGTCCGCCCTTGGACGAGCAATTCTGCCGCTCTGACCTTTCCGTCGGCACCAGTGGTCACTTTGCTTACGCGGCCGGCCGGCCACGCAGCTCGGGGTAGTGACTGGTCTATGGTCATGACGACTGGACGGGATGAAGGGGGGCTTAGGAGGAAGCGGGCCTGAGACTGCTTTGATCTGTGCTTGGCTGTGCCTCCTCCTCCTCCGTCTGTTTCTCTTGTTTGCTCTGTACCCCGTCTGAGGAGGGGCCGGTGCCGGCCGCCCCGTCAAGGAGTCGCTTGGGGTGCTGGGTTCGAGGTCAGCTACGTCTGGAGCGCAGCTGAGGGGGGTGGAGTTCCGAACTCCCTCTTGTGCCCACGGTTCTCTCACAGGCCTCTCGCTTAATGTCAATAGCCTCTGCTGTACGAGGGAGTGGCCGGTTTCAAGTTTCAAGTTTCTTTAATAGTTGTCATACAGAAGTACAGAATACTTTCATGTCGCTCGCCTTTGTGTGTAGGCAGCGTGTAGACGTGGGTTGACTGTCAAGTCCGTAGAGGGGGCCCTGGAGCGTCCATCCCAGTCGGGTCTGAACCGCGACTGGGCATCCTTTGGGTCCGATGTGGGCCGCCTCAATTGGGAGAATGAGGTCCGCGTGGTCGGAGCCGATGAGCAGGGTCGGTGTGGCGCCGTCGATAAGCGGTATAGGTAGTTGACGTAGGTGCACATACTTGGCCATCAGCTGTGGGATGGGGTAGGTGTACTGAGACAGGCCTATGTCGTGGCTGGTGAAGACGTTGGTTATACTATACTGCTTCTCGGGCTGGTCCACCGCTGCTATCTTGAAGGAGACCTTTTCACCTTTTATGGTCTTCTGGTCCCTTCTGATGGTGCGTATCGTCATGGTATCTTTGACACCCCGCAGGCCCAACTGGGCTGCTGCGGAAGCGAGGAGGAGAGTCTTTTCAGACCCATCGTCCAGGACGGCATAAGTGTCCAGGACCTTGTCCTCGTAGCTCAGGAGCACTCTGACCACTTTGATGAGCACTCGGGGGGTCCCGCTATGCTGGTCAATGTGGAGCACTCCTGTTGGTCGGTTGCCTTGGATCTTCTGGTGGGCTCCGCACAGTGCTGCGCGGTAAGCGGCGCCCGCCTGGGCCGCCCCTGCGCGGTAAGCGGCGCCCGCCTGGGCCGCCTCACGCCACTGGTCAACTTGGAC
>NC_140176.1:38851308-38875619 GCF_963971535.1 Notolepis coatsorum | reverse complement strand
GGTTTGGTCTGGTCTGGTCTGGTCTGGTTTCATCTGGTCTGTTCTGGTTTACGCATGTAACGTTTTGCTAGCTACAAATCACAGCTGGGCCAATAAACAGAGAGTTCCAGTAGATGAACGTAAGATATCAGGCGATAGTATTCCATGTAATGTCATTTTACTTACTTAGAAGCTCTCTATATCAACTAAACATAAAATCCGAGCGACTTATTTGTCAAACACTCACCTTGAAGTTGTTGACATGGTCCTATTTCTACAACTCTTTCTGGGCGCTGCCATGTTGAATGAGACTACTAATGGAGGAGCTGTACTGTACTCTGTCTGGGAAATTGCCCATAGATTTAACCATCATAGCCATCAAAGGGAGGCTGGAGACACGACAGATGCATGATGGGAGCAATTCTACGCTAGCTGCCGGCACGCGTTTCCATACTATCTTCTCTCCTGGCTCTAGTGGCACTTTAGCCCCTTTCACACCGGCAGGGCTCCGGTTTGAGCTCCAGCTCCGTTCTGGAGCCTCTGAACCTTGGTGCTCTCTGGCGAATCAGCCTGCGTTTACACCTATTTAAGCAGAACCAACGTGCCACCGTCTCCGTAATCAACGGGGGGCGTTACTCAGGCGGAGGTAAACACAACCATATGGACACGACAGTGGCAGAATGTGCTGTATATATAAAACAGGTTCGGAGGTTTGGCATTGCACTTGCATGAATTTTTTTCGGTTTTCGTATTGTTCCTGTCATTCTGTTTCTCTTTCTTTTACAGGCTGCACCCTGGGCCGATGTAACTATTGGTTGACGGGTGCAATATAAATAATAGATTTATTTTCTAATGGAATTGTTTCTGTATACACATATATAAAACAAGGCATATTTAGCCAAAATATGTTGCCAGAACATGAAAAGAAAATGCGCTCACGTGCGCTTTGGCAGAGATCCGCTTCTACTCTGAAAATCCGCCCTCACAGAGGTTGACGCAACAAGCTTTATCAGCGCAGCATTACACAACACTGGGTACTCGTTCCGTACTGATATCCAGAATTTTGCGAGGGCCTGTCCAGTGAACTTGACTTTCAGTAGCTTGTCACACAGAAAGATCATTGAGTGCTTCCTGCATTCTGTTCCTACAAAAAAGCCATCAAGCTGAGTAAATACCCCCAAATCTCCGCTGATTATCCTGGAGTGCCACTAACGGAGTTTTCCAGCTCATTATCAGCGCATTTCTCTGCTAATGTGTTGTTTTTGTCTGCAAGGAAAATCCGTGCTTCTTCTCCGAGTTAACAAAGGCGAATACCCTGCCTCGAGATAGCCGGCCTCACTTCAGTGTGGTATAGTAGCTGGTTATGCGCAGAGGCAGAGCCCATTCCATCGCGGTCAACCAGCAACGCTTCTGACAACAAACCTATCCATTGCGACTCCAGGTTACACACAAAAGACCAGACCCCCTCCCGCGATTATAAATGCGCAGGGTGTAGTGAGATGTGTATTGGAATACGTGTGTCAGCCTCCATTGATGAAGGGGCGAGACATGGCAAATACACACAGCTGCCGGGTGGAAAACTCGATCTGAGTTTTAAATTTTTTTGCCAATGTGCGACCCCACTGTCACCTACCCGCGACCTCACTTTGGGTCGCGACCTGTAGTTTGAGAACCGCTGCTCTAGTATATACATACACCACATTATGATACTGTAACCTACCGCTCATACCATCAAAACTAGGAAGAACACTGTGCTACTCTGATGCCCCGCCCTCCTCTGTGTGTCCTCGCCATCACCATGCGTCTCTGACCTCTTTCCCCAGAGGATCCCCTCCCCCCCTCGCCCCCCCTCGCCCCCCTCCTCCTCTGAAGATAGGATATCCCCCCCAGCTCGTCCCCGGTCCCTCTCTGTCTCCCCCCCGGCTCGTCCCCGGTCCCTCTCTGTCTCCCCCCCGGCTCGTCCCCGGTCCCTCTCTGTCTCCCCCCCGGCTCGTCCCCGGTCCCTCTCTGTCTCCCCCCCGGCTCGTCCCCGGTCCCTCTCTGTCTCCCCCCCGGCTCGTCCCCGGTCCCTCTCTGTCTCCCCCCCGGCTCGTCCCCGGTCCCTCTCTGTCTCCCCCCCGGCTCGTCCCCGGTCCCTCTCTGTCTCCCCCCCGGCTCGTCCCCGGTCCCTCTCTGTCTCCCCCCCGGCTCGTCCCCGGTCCCTCTCTGTCTCCCCCCCGGCTCGTCCCCGGTCCCTCTCTGTCTCCCCCCCTGGCTCGTCCCCGGTCCCTCTCTGTCTCCCCCCCGGCTCGTCTCCGGTCCCTCTCTGTCTCCCCCCCGGCTCGTCCCCGGTCCCTCTCTGTCTCCCCCCCGGCTCGTCCCCGGTCCCTCTCTGTCTCCCCCCCGGCTCGTCCCCGGTCCCTCTCTGTCTCCCCCCCGGCTCGTCCCCGGTCCCTCTATGTCTCCCCCCGCCTCGTCCCCGGTCCCTCTCTGTCTCCCGCCCGGCTCGTCCCCGGTCTCTCTCTGTCTCCCCCCCGGCTCGTCCCCGGTCCCTCTCTGTCTCCCCCCCGGCTCGTCCCCGGTCCCTCTCTGTCTCCCCCCCGGCTCGTCCCCGGTCCCTCTCTGTCTCCCCCCCGGCTCGTCTCCGGTCCCTCTCTGTCTCCCCCCCGGCTCGTCCCCGGTCCCTCTCTGTCTCCCCCCCGGCTCGTCCCCGGTCCCTCTCTGTCTCCCCCCCGGCTCGTCCCTGGTCCCTCTCTGTCTCCCCCCCCCCCCCCCGCCTCGTCTCCGGTCCCTCTCTGTCTCCCCCCCGGCTCGTCCCTGGTCCCTCTCTGTCTCCCCCCCCCCCCCGCCTCGTCTCCGGTCCCTCTCTGTCTCCCCCCCGGCTCCTCCCCGGTCCCTCTGTCTCCCCCGGCTCGTCCCCGGTCCCTCTCTGTCTCCTCCCCGGTCCCTCTCTGTCTCCCCCCGGCTCGTCCCCGGTCCCTCTGTCTCCCCCGGCTCGTCTCCGGTCCCTCTCTGTCTCCCCCCCGGCTCGTCCCCGGTCCCTCTCTGTCTCCCCCCCGGCTCGTCTCCGGTCCCTCTCTGTCTCCCCCCCGGCTCGTCCCCGGTCCCTCTCTGTCTCCCCCCCGGCTCGTCCCCGGTCCCTGTCTGTCTCCCCCCCGGCTCGTCTCCAGTCCATCTCTGTCTCCCCCCCGGCTCGTCTCCGGTCCCTCTCTGTCTCCCCCCCGCCTCATCCCCAGTCCCTGTCTGTCTCCCCCCCGGCTCGTCCCCGGTCCCTCTCTGTCTCCCCCCCGGCTCGTCTCCGGTCCCTCTCTGTCTCCCCCCGGCTCGTCCCCGGTCCCTCTCTGTCTCCCCCCGGCTCGTCTCCGGTCCCTCTCTGTCTCCCCCCCGGCTCGTCCCCGGTCCCTCTCTGTCTCCCCCCCGGCTCGTCCCCGGTCCCTCTCTGTCTCCCCCCCGGCTCGTCCCCGGTCCCTCTCTGCCGCAGCTCTTATCTAGGACGACACATGGCCGTCTGCAGTGGTTTGTCTTTGCTCCACTCTATGGTGACAGTTGACTGCTGTGTGTACCGCGCTCCGTTACTCTGTGTGTGTGCACGTGGGTTTGTGTGTATTAAAGAGTGGATGAGAGCGTGCATGTGTGTGTACGTGTGTGTGTGTCTGTGCATGTATGTGCGTGTGTGTGTGTGTGTGTGTGTGCGTGTGTGTGTGTGTGCGTGCGCGTGTGTGTGTGCGTGTGTGTGTGTGTGTGTGCGTGCGTGCGTGCGTGCACGTGTGTGTGTGTGTGCGTGCAAGTAGGAGAATAAGTAAAGGAGTGAGGAGGTGGATGATAGATAGATTTCCCTTGGGGAAATTCAGGGTATCTCATAGCTCACACAATAGACATACAGACAATGACAGTTTCTCAGTCGGTCATATTATGTTCGTATCATCATATTTTTTTTTAAGTAAGCGCATGATAAAAATTCAAGTACATCATATCTACTAATAAATATAAAAACAGGTGTATAAAAGCAGGTGTGGGGAACAGGAAACCAGCAACCAACAGCCACAGGTCAAAGGTCAAGGTCCCCCACACTAGACTGAGCTGTTAAACAGTCTGGACCTCCTGTGCCGCTCAGTCCGCAAGTGCAGGGAGATGAGCCGTCCGTTGCCGCTGCTGCTCTGCCCCACCAGGGTGTGGTGGAGAGGGTGGTTGGCATTGTCCATGATGGCCAGCAGCTTGCTCTGCGTGCGACTCTCCACCACGGTCCCCAGTGGGTCCAGTCTCCTCCACACCACTGAGCCAGCCTTCTTGACCAGCTTATCCAACCGCCTGGCATCCCTGGCCATGGTAATGGGTATTGCCACCCCAGCAGACAGTGGCATAGAGAAGCACACTTGCCACCACGGCCTGATAAAACATATAACATTTCCCCACACACATTAAAAGACCTGAGCCTCCTAAGGAAGAACAGCCGGCTCTGTCCCTTCCTATAGAGCGCTTCCGTGTTTGCAGACCAGGACAGCTTGTCGTCCAGGTGCACACCTAAGTACTTACATATATGTCTGCACCGTCGCAATGGGGTTTCCCCAGATGGTGGTTTAGACCTGCAGAAGTCCAGTACCATCTCCTTGGTCTTGGTTGCATTCAGGAAAAGGCTCCAGTCGCTGAATGCTCCCACCAGGTCCCTGTACTCTCCCTCCTGTCCCTTCCTCACACACGCCACAATCGCTGTGTCGTCCGAATATTTCTGGACGTGGCAGGACTCTGTGTTGTAATTGAAGTCTTCCGTGTAGAGGGTGAACAGGTACGGAGCAAGAACAGTCCCCTGTGGAGCCCCGGTCCTGCTGACCACCGTCTCCGAGACACAGTTGCCCATTCTGACAAACTGTGGTCGGTCTGACAGGTAGTCCGTTATCCAGGCCTTGTCCCTTATCCAGGATGGTCCGCCCCATCCGTCCTAGCTTCTCCCTGAGTAGCAGAGGCTGGATGGTATTAAAAGCACTAGAAAAATCGACAAACATGATCCTCACATAACTCCCCGGCTTATCCAGGTAGGAGTAAGCCCGGTGGAGCATGTAGAGGACCATGTCGGCCACACCGATGCTCCCCCGATACCCAAACTGTAGGAGGTCAAGGGCGTGTTCGGTCTGTGGCCTCAGATGGTGGAGAAGCAGCCTCTCCAGTGTCTTCATGATGTGTGACGTGAGGGCCACCGGTCTGTAGTCGTTGAGCTCGGCCAGGCGCCCAGCTTTGGGTACCGGCACAATACATGATGGTTTCATGACATTCAGTCCTTCATGTTCACTCCTTTACTCACCAGAGGGTTTCAAAGAAGAGGAGAGAGAGGATAGGAGGGGATATGAGAGAGGAGGGGGAGAGAAGGGGAGGGGAGAGATGATGGGGATGAGAGAGAGGAGAGGAGGGGAGAGGAGGGTGATGAAAGAGAGGAAAGGAGGGGCGAGGAGTGGAGGGGAGATAGGAGGGGGAGGAGAGAGCAGAGGAGGGGAGTGGAGAGATGACAGGAGTAGAGATGAGATGATGGGAAGGGAGAGAGGAGGGGGATGATAGAGAAGATGAAAGGGGAGATGAGGGAGATGAGAGAGGAGGTGATGGAAGAGAGGAGGGGGAGGAGAGAGGAGATAAAGGGGGAGAGGAGAGAGGAGGAGAGGATGGGGGAGAGATGAGAGGAGGGGAGAGAGGAGATCAAGGGGGAGATGAGAGAGGAGGGGAAATAGTAGGGAGATGAGAGATCAGATAGGAGGGGAGAAGATGAGAGGTTGGGGAGAGGAGAGGAAGGGGGAGAGGAGAGAGGAGAAGAGAGAGGGAAGAAGGGGGAGGTGGAGAGGAGGAGGGCATGCCCGGAGGAAAGATGAGGATACGAATCAAGAGGAGAGAAGGCGAAAATAGAGCAGAGGAGAGAGGAGTCAAGAGGAGAGGAATGGAGAGGAGAAGAGTCGAGAGGAGATTAAGAGTAAGAAAGGAGGGGAGAGCACTATAAAGGGAGGGAGGAGCAGAGAGGAGCTTACGGTGCCTAATAGTTAAGCAATAACACGAGTAGATGAGAGAAGTGTAAAGGGAGGGATGAGCAGAGAGGAGCTTAGGGTGCCTAATAGTTTTAGTAAAGTAGAGCACTTGCCTGGGAAATTGCCCATAGATTTAACCATCATAGTCATCACCTCTTTTACCGCATGCATCACATGCAGCAGTGAATTACTTCCCTTTCTCCTGCTCCTACTTTTCTTCCAGCAATTTCCTCTATTGCAACGCTAAGGGAGGCTGGAGACACGACAGATGCATGATGGGAGCAATTCTACGCTAGCTGCCGGCACACGTTTCCATACTATCTTCTCTCCTGGCTCTAGTGGCACTTTGTGAGAGACCAGTTTGTTCTGTGTGAGAGCGCTTCCAGGCTGTGACGGATGTGTCCTTGTTTAACCCAACCCTTGGTTTCAACACAGTATCAATAATTTAAGGAAAGAATACTTGATTATACTGTATTGGTCTGAATAGAAGACCATGCTTTTTTTGTATTTGTTGAAAATTACACCTGAATAAGTGCTGACGTCTCCTATTCACTCTCTAGAGATCCAGGGAAAGTAACTTTGTGGAGTGATATTTAGACTATTTCCTGGTAGCTACATTATATGTGACATATAATGGTATCTATGGTTTGGTATCTATAGATTCCTTGCAGTGTCCACGTTGGTATTGCTACAAGGGCTGGGTATCAAAATCCGATACTTCTATGTATTGATCCAATTGTTTCAAATACTATCGAGTGTCGAAAAATGCAATGTCATTCGATACCAATTTTTGATACGCTAACCTACATTGTAAGTAGTTAATCTCATCAGTGTCAATGAGCCAGTAAGCATGTTTGTTCCAACATATAACACACGTCCGTTCAATCAAAATCACAAATCATACAAAATGCCTCTGATTGGCTCACAGCACATAACTCAGCAAAGTGAGGTATTGAAATAACTATAATTTTGGTGTCGATATTGGCCACCGGTATCGATCTCTGAAATGCAGATTAATGTTGGATAATCTACCAGTTGGGTTATAGGGAGACACACAGGCACACCGGTTACAGGTTTGCCCTGTAAGATGAGTTCTAGGCAGATTGACATAGACCAGTCCCCACAGGCAGACGGCCCAAATGCTTTGTTCCATCAACTAAGCAGGCCTACTGTACCTTGTTTTATTCAATGTGTTGGTATTACTGGTACCCTACATTCTGGTCAGATTATTTTATTTTTAAAAACAAGATTTGATCGTCATCTTATGATCAGGGTGTTCAAAGTGGGGTCCAGGGAACACCAGGGGTCCTAGAGGGGTTTCCAGGGGGGCCCCAGGAAAATAAGGAGTCGTAATTTAACCACTAGTAAATTAGCACAATGAGATCATTTACCAGAGAATCTCCCCACCTGCAGTATAGACATCAATATCTATCATATTATGAGATGGCCGTCCCCTGGGACACAGTCCTTGATATGAAAAATAACCACAGTGAGGACTCTAGTTTGATTCATAGTGAGGACTCTAGTTTGATTCATAGTGAGGACTCTAGTTTGATTCATAGTGAGGACTCTAGTTTGATTCATAGTGAGGACTCTAGTTTGATTCATAGTGAAGACTCTAGTTTGATTAATAGTGAGAACTCTAGTTTGATTCATAGTGAGGACTCTAGTTTGATTCATAGTGAGGACTCTAGTTTGATTCATAGTGAAGACTCTAGTTTGATTAATAGTGAGAACTCTAGTTTGATTCATAGTGAGGACTCTAGTTTGATTCATAGTGAGGACTCTAGTTTGATTCATAGTGATGACTCTAGTTTGATTCATAGTGATGACTCTAGTTTGATTCATAGTGAGTACTCTAGTTTGATTCATAGTGATGACTAGTTTGATTCATAGTGATGACTCTAGTTTGATTCATAGTGATGACTAGTTTGATTCATAGTGAGGACTCTAGTTTGATTCATAGTGAGGACTCTAGTTTGATGCATAGTGAGGACTCTAGTTTGATTCATAGTGAGGACTCTAGTTTGTTTCATAGTGATGACTCTAGTTTGATTCATAGTGAGGACTCTAGTTTGATTCATAGTGAGGACTCTAGTTTGATTCATAGTGAGGACTCTAGTTTGTTTCATAGTGATGACTCTAGTTTGAGAACCATAGTGAGGATTCTAGTTTGAGAAATATAGTTAAACACGGTCTAACTTTATGCGTTGAACACGGTGCTAACAACCCAGTGGATGTAAAGGGTTTAATACCCACTGGGGTATATGTTGAATACAGTATGTATATGTGCTCATTTCACTCAATTAATTCGGTCCCCACCAGTGTCACATGTTATTATCATTTGGGTCGGAGAGCTACTGTGAAAACAGCCAGGAGACAAAGAAGTGCACGCTCGATTAATCAATATTTGCTGGATGGATTCAGTATTTTAATCTGTGAATCCCCTGCAGTTAGCATGTATTATGGAAGGCATTCTTAGACATGTGGGCCTGTAATTACACTCTGTGTTCTGTGTGTGTGTACAGCTGCAGGGGCTGTCGGTGGGCGTGTGTCGTGTGTTGTCACGTCGCTCGTCCCTGGGCTCGCTTAACTGCTGGCTTTGGCAATATTTCAGAGAGAGAGAGAGAGAGAGAGAGAGAGAGAGAGAGAGAGAGAGAGAGAGAGAGAGAGAGAGAGAGAGAGAGAGAGAGAGAGAGAGATGTGAAAGAGACATTAGAGAGAGGGGATTGCTCATTCAAGGTGTAAATGAAGCAAGCCTTCTTGGACAAACTAACCAAGTATCCAGGCCTTAGCTGCACACACACGGGTGTGGATAGTGGTTATAACAGCACATACACAGGTGTGGATAGTGGTTATAACAGCACACACACGGGTGTGGATAGTGGTTATAACAGCACACACACGGGTGTGGATAGTGGTTATAACAGCACACACACACAGGTGTGGATAGTGGTTATAACAGCACACACACACAGGTGTGGATAGTTATTATAGCAGCACACCCTGGTAGCCTGGTGCACGTTCATAACGTAGGCATGGCTTGAAAGGGGCGGAGCTACAGATGAAGAGGACAAATCAACAAAGGTTGTGTTGAGAGTCTGAGGGAAGAATTTAAAGGGGACATGCATTGCTATTCCTTTCACTATTTGGGCAACTTTACACAATTCCTGTGAGTCTATGGAACACATCTGTAAAGGTAAAAAAAAAATTCATTGTTTTATATTTTTTATCAATTACTCAAAAGCAAAATAAATGTACTTCAAGATTTCAGGCAGTTTGGGCTGGGCTCCGCCCATAAGCGTTTTGAGTGACAGTCGCCCACAGTCTGCGACTGGCACAGAGAGAGAGGTAGAAAGATTGAGGGGGATACTAATTTTGCCACAGGGGCATAATCCCACGGGACAATGCATTGGTAACTTGTTTCAAATGACAATATATACCGCTGTGAATATTATTGCACGGATCGGAATATGGGCGTGCACGTGGGAGTCAAAGATATTTTGACAGTGATATCCCAGGGAGAAGACCCTCCACCAGCCCTGCACGCACACACATTTACACACTCCTGTGCGCGGTCCCTCTCTCTCTCTCTACCAGGGAGAAGACCCTCCACGCGCGCCTGTCAGGTTGTGTGTAAAATGCGTGTGTTTGTGTTTCCCCGACAGAAGCTCCTGTCCCTCTCTATCTCTCTCTCCCTCTTTATCTCTCTCTCTCCCTCTCTCTCCCTCTCTCTCGCTCACTCGTTCTCTGCCTCTCTTTGTCGGCACCCGCCAGGGCCGCGGGAACTCAGTCAGCATTGGGGGTGCTGAGATGAGTGATATAATAACGCCATAGGCGGCGGGTTGCGCTGAAGGGGAGGCAATGACCGTGCAGCGGGCACATTTTTTCCTCTTTTAATATATAGTGCAAATTAAGTGTTCAAATGAAGGCATCCAATAATAGATTAACCATCATTGTCTTACCTTAATGCAGCAAAATGCAACGTTTCGTCTTGACATCAATAATCTTTTCTGCCCGGTGCAGCCCGGTAGCGTAAAGATTTTCCCTAACCCACTTTCAGTTCCGCGTTTGGGATCCCTTTGTTTATATGCCTAAAACACCGGTCTGTATAACAGGGAGCACTGCATTATCGAGACAGCACCCCTATGAGGATCTTTTCCGAATTCTAAGAGTAGGGTAAATCTGCAGTGCTGCTGCAGTGACATTGAGTAGGATACGGTATTACAATGGAATAAAAGCCAAAACAACCTTGCAGTTACAACTCCCTGCCAGGTGGGGGTGCTGCAGCCCCCGCAGCACCCCCCCTTGCCGCGTCCCTGGCACCCGCTTGAGGAAGTGCAGGTATTTCCACTCGCATGGTTGCGCTACAACCATAGAGGGGGCGTTAGTTATGCAGATCAGTGCCTTATTCACGTCAGCAAAACAGTCAAATCAGAATGACCTAATTCACTGGGGGAGAAGATTGTCTCAACTGAATTAGAGCAATCCCATTTAGACACAGACCCATTTATACTAACCCCCCATTGCTATAAAACAATGCTAAACACTGGAAAAGGCCATTTATAAGACACAGGACCTTTAAGAATTTAAGATAACTTTATTGTCAATCAGAGTGGTCAGAGCGCAGGGTCGCCTGCAGTGCAGCGCCCCTGGAGCAGTTTTGGGTTTCAGTGCCTTGCTCAAGGATCATATATAAGGGATGATTTCATTTAAAATATAATCAGTGTTTATCTAAGTTATGTCTCAAGATCTCCTCCACACGTGTTTTTAACACTTAAAACATGTTGTATATTGAATAACAATTAGTTTGATATGGTTTCTCCACCAGAAATGTCTTAGCAGCGTCCCTACACCAGTGCCCTCATTGAGAAAGCAAGGGTGTATAAATGCCCCCTTCCCTGTTCGTCAAAGATTAGTTTCACCAAACACAACATGTCTCGGCTTAGACAATCTTCTTATAACTAAGAGATTCACACAAAAAAAATTAAAATTGTGCATTGAACCACCAGCATTTCATGTTGGCATTTCACGTTAGCAGTTAGCATTTCCTGGATGACAGTGCAACCAAGTGGATTTGAACCTGGGACCATAGGATCCACAGGCGGCCGCACTAACCAGTGAAGCTCAATGGTCAGACCCGTTAGCAGAGCTGGTTGACTGTGACATCGTAGAGTGTGGCCAGCTGGGCGATAGCGACCATGATACAGTATTTTCGCAGAATTAGTTGCATCCTCTCAGATATTTTGGAAATACAGAAACCCCACCCACCTCCAGTGGAAGAATGCGAAAAGGGCGCTGTGGTGACAAGTTCTGCACAAATGACAATCTGTATACTCAAAGTTATGCCTCCAAGAGGAGTTAACTGTAGAGAAGACACGTATCTGAGTGGAGGGGACCTGCATTTTTTGTTTAAGGGGTTTCGGCTCATCTAAATGATGATCATTTTCTCTCACATATACTAATACACATGTTTGTGTTTGTGTGTGTGTGTGTGTGTGTACAGGCTTTCTCTGGGAACTCAAACTCAGAGAGTGCAGTGCGCCATGACCTGCAGCAAGGCATCTGGTCCCTCTGGACTGGAGCGATGAGGGACGGATCGGTCTGCGCATAGAGGTCTACGGCTGCTCCTACTGTGAGGACACACACACACACATGCACACGCAGACACACACATGCACATGCACACACACACACACACACACACACTCGCAAGACTGTTGTTATTTCTCACTTTATGTCTTTATTGCAAACATCAGATATGGCTTCAGTACAATTGACTGGATGCATCACCTCTGCACGTAACCGGAAGACTCATTGCTATAACTTCACATGCATCAAGAGAGCGCACCCTAGGTGCCACACCCTCTTATACCTTTCCGAGGTCAGCCCCTGCCCCCTCCCCTCTACCAACCCTGGGCCCGCGCGACCAACAGCGTCGCCTGCCAGCCCCAGGTTGGTAGAGCGCAGAGCGACAGCCCGGCGGACCCACGACCCAAATCTAGGGATGTCCGATATTGGCATAAAAATGTGATATCGGAAAATATCGGTATCGGTTTTCAAAATGTCTTTATTAATTTTTTTTTTTTTTTTTTTACATTTATTTAACCTTTATTTACCCAGGCAAGCAATTAAGAACAAATTATTATTTTATTTATTGTCAAAGTATGCATAATGTTGTGTTAATTACACGACAAGAGATATGTAATGTTAATACCTGAAATTATTCCGTTTTTTGGGGGGGGGGAAACCCTGCATATATCGGTATCGGTTGATATCGGTTGATATCGGTTGATATCGGTATCGGAAATTAAGAGTTGGACAATATCGGTATATCGGTATCGTTAAAAAAGCCAATATCGAGCATCCCTACCCAAATCCCAGGGTCGCTACAATATATACTGTACATACATACAAAAACAACCACACATACACACATACACACACACATACATACATACATACATACATACATACATACATACATACATACATACATACATACATACATACATACATACATACATACATACATACATACATACATACATACACGCACGCACGCACGCACGCACGAACGCACGCACATACATACATACATACATACATACATACATACATACATACATACATACATACATACATACATACATACATACATACATACATACATACATACATACATACATACATACATACATACATACACACATACGTAGAAACATACACTCACACACACCCACACACACACACACATGGATGTCTGCCTGACTCACATACACTCAACACAAAATGCTCTCTCTCTCTCTCTCTCTCTCTCTCTCTCTCTCTCTCTCTCTCTCTCTCTCTCTCTCTCTCTCTCTCTCTCTCTCTCTCTCTCTCTCTCTCTCTCTCTATCTATCTATCTATCTATCTCTCTCTCTCTCTCTCTCTCTCTCTCTCTCTCTCTCTCTCTCTCTCTCTCTCTCTCTCTCTCTCTCTCTGGCTCAAACACAAGCACACACAAACACACACACACATAAACACTCACACACATAGACACACACATCTAATCTTCAGACTTGATTTGCTTTAAAAGCATAAAAAGATTAAAGGGGAACTATTTTACTATTTCTTTCACTATTTGGGCACTTTTACACAATTCCTGTGAGTCTATGGAACACCTCTGTAATATATATATTTTTTTTATTCATTGTTTTGTATTTCTAATCAAGTCCTCAAAAACAGCATTTTTCTACCTCAAGATCTCGAGCCGTTTTGAGCCTGGGCAGCAGAACTGTGTGCAGCTCATCTTGCACCTCTTCATTAACATGCAGCGGTGTCTCTCTGACATCACAAATCGCGCACATTTTCAAATGACTCAGTTCAGTGAGGGTGAATATTGTGAGAGGAGAATTGGAAGAATGCGCCAATATGAGAATTTTGAGACATAGATCATATTAATATAAGTTCACATAGCTAGGAAACAATGCTAAACACTCAAAAAGACCATTTATAAGATAGTTCCCCTTTAAGATGCCGCTATTCATTTGCATATTAATAATTTTACAATCCCCCCTAGACTTATGTCACAACGGTAGACTTTGACACCAGACTGTGTGTGTGTCTTTGTATCAGGAGTGTGTCTCGTGTGTGTATTTAGTGTATGTGTGTGTATTTAGTGTATGTTGGTGTGTGCGTGTGTGTCATGACTAGGGATGTCCGATATTATTGGCCTACCGATATTATCGGTTGATATTGGCAATCAAATGTAATATCAAGAAAGCACACAAAATAATTGATGACCCCACACATGTCCTTCATGTGTGTTTTGACCTGCTGCCCTCAGGAAAGCGCTTTAGACAGCCTGCCTGCAAAACAAACAGAAGGAAATTTGGGTTTGTACCAGAGGCCATTCGACTGGTGAATGGCCACAGTAGAAGGAAAGGTCAGTTTACAAACGTGCACCCTTTGACCCCTTGATTTTAATATTTTTGACGAAAGTGCACTTTTTATACTGACCAAATCTATTTATTTATTTATCTATTGGACTGACAGATCAACAATGTAGGGATCCCATTCTGGCAGTGTCATGTATTTTATGCTTTGAAGTGTCATGTATTTCCCTTTTCCCTGTTTTGTCCTGTTTTGTCTTGAATGTATAGAAATGCAGCTGTTTGTGATATCATGGCCTTAAATTGCCCCTTGCGGGACTTATAACGTTTTTTGAATTGAATTGAATTGAATTGAATTGAATATCGTAAATCGGTATCGGTTTTCAAAACAAATAAAAAATCTTTATTTTTATTTATTTTTTCATTTATATAACCTTTATTTACCCAGGCAAGCAAGTAAGAACAAATTCTTATTTTATGTATTGTAAAAAGTATGCATAATGTTGTGTTAATTACACGACAAGAGATATGTAATGTTAATTACCTGAAATTATTCGTTTTTTTTGGGGGGGGAAACCCTGCATATATCGGTATCTGTTGATATCGGTATCGAAAATTAAGAGTTGGACAATATCAGTATATAGGATATCGGTAAAAAAGCCAATATCGAACATCCCTAGTCATGACACACGTGTCACAGTGAAGGTAGTCATGCTAATTCAATCCCTGTTTGACTCCTTCAGTGAACTTGTTTATAATGAGAGCTGGTGGGGATTTGACCTGAGCTACGCAACAGTCGCTATATCGCTTTATGGATCCATAATTGCAAATCCATAATGATGGTTTTCATACGTACAGTACAGGTTGACAGTATGTATTGTATGTGTGCGTATATTGCATTCCAGCCGAGCGTATTGATTTATTCTCCCTCATGACGTACGAGGATCTGACTGCTGTGGATGAGGACTTACAGAGACATGTGTTCTGTTCACATCACCGCCGGCTCTCATTGTAAGCAAATGCAATGCAGAAGGCAAATGGAGAAATCATTATTAAACGTGTGATTATGACAGACACACACACACACACACACACACACACACACACACACACACACACACACACACACACACGCACACGCACACGCACACACATATTCTCACATACATGTACACACACACAAATTACGCAGCTATATCATACATATATCAGATATATCATACACACGTAATACTCTATGACATGTCTAGTCACACATAGGCACACACACACATTACAAGCACACACATGCACACACATGCACATACACACACACATATTCTCACACACATAAATCAAATCAAATCAAATTTATTTATAGGGCCCGACAACACACGTTAATGTCCCCATGGGCCGTACAGGTCTTCTTTAAACAGGTCAAGAAGACAACATAACAATAAGTCAAGAACAGAACAAGAACACCATAGGGTCCAAATTTTTTTTAGATGAATGCAAATAAATGAAAGAATGCAAGCACTCCCAGACATACCCCACAAACCTAACAATAGGGAAAAAAGCTCCACAGGCAGTGTGGAGGAGAGAAACCTTAGAAGGGCCGTTCAAGGGGGGATCTCCCTTCTTAGATGTTGGTGATAGTAGTGTTGCAGACGGACAGTTGTAAGCATGCACTCATGTGTGTGGTGAAACACAGATGAGTGCATGCAATAGCAACTGTACATTTTGAAAAATTAAAGATAGAGCTAATAGCGATAGCAACTGAACATTTTGAAAGATTAAAGATAGAGTTGATAGCGGATCTAGTTAAGGCACAGGGGCGGCGCAGAGAGGGTCACGTCCTCCCCGTCTTAGTCACGGGACATTCAACACTCCGGTCGTTGCTCAGGGACAGCCGGAGACAGGGAGATAGGGGGTGGCGCAGAGAGGGTCGCGAACTCCCCGACATCATCGCGGGACATCCGGCACTCCGGTCACCACTACGAGACCTCCGGAGACAGGGGGGCACGCAGAGGGGGTCGCAATCTCCGGCCTTCGTCACGGGGACGTCCAACACTCCGGACAACACTCCAGGACAGCAAGTCATAGGAAGACAGGGAGACGGGGACAGGCGTTAGACAGCTCATGAGATTGTAGTAGGCGGACATAGCAATAGATACAAGTGGTAGGCATATATGTGAATGGAGTAGATATATGAAGTAAGCGTATTATGTGAATAGAATAGAAGTACTTAACCCAGCAATGAAACCGCGTTGACAGTTAATCTGTTAACAGTCTGTTAATCAGTTGACAGGACCACGGACAGACGGCGGAGAATAACTGATCCAAGGCCTCGGAGGTGCATGTAGAGCAGTCACTACAAGCTTGGCCAAGACCCCGAGGCATCCATCACCTTGGTCAGCGCCAGGAGACGGGTACTCAGAGAGAAGGGGGAGGGAGGGGGGGGGGGGGGGGGGGGGGGGGGGGGTGGGAGGGGATGAGAGGGGGGGGGGGGGGGGAAGAGTTAGAGAGTTCCCATGTTTGTGGTGCTGCAAAGGAGCAGACATGTAGTACCCTGTAGTGCCATGTAGTACCCCGTAGTGCCATGTAGTACCCTATAGTACCCCATAGTGCCATGTAGTACCCCGTAGTATCCTGTAGTACCCTGTAGTGCCCATGTAGTACCCTGTGGTGCCTTGTGGTACCATGTAGTACCCCGTAGTGCCATGTAGTTCCATGTAGTGCCATGTAGAGCTATGTAAGCATGTAGTACCCTGTAAATGCCATGCAGTACCATGTAGTACTCTGTGGTACCATGTAGTACCCTGTACCCTAACTAAACTACCCTAAAGTAAACTACCCAGTGGTACCATGTAGTACCCTGTACCATAACTAAACTACACAGATTAATCTAAAGGTCACGCACACACACAGACACACACACACACACACACACTCTCACACACACACACACACACACACACACACACACACACACACACACACACACACACACACACACACACACACACACACACACACACCACACACACACACACACACACACACACACACACACACACACACACACACACACACACACACACACACTCACCAATTACACAACTATATCATACAGATATATCATACGCACATAATACTTGATGAAATGTCTAGTCACACATAGGCACACACACACTACAGGCACACACATGCACACACACACTCACAAAGACACACGCATGCACGCACACATACACAGACACACACACACACACACATACACACACACACACACACACACACACACACACACACACACACACACACACACACACACACACACACACACACACACACACACACACACACACACACACACACACACACACACACACACACACACACACACACACACACACACACACACACACACACACACACACACACACACACACACACAGAGAGTATCTCTGAGGGATGGATCATTCACTCAGCTAATGCCTTCCCAACCTCTCAGCTGCCATCCCATTAAAGGCTGCCAAATTGATTTTGATAACAAATTTCAATTAAGGCTCTGGATAAATTACTGTGACATTAAGTGACAGAGTCATACGTCTTTCATTCGAGAGATGTCATTACACTGTGTGCTAGCGTGTGTGGTGTGTGTCTGTGAGTGTGTGTGGGGGGAGGCGGGGGAGCGAGAGAGAGAGAGAGAGAGAGAGAGAGAGAGAGAGAAATAGAGAAAGAGAGAGAGAGAGAGAGAGAGAGAGAGAGAGAGAGAGAGAGAGAGAGAGAGAGAGAGAGCATGTGTACCAATGCCTGTTTGTATGTGTGTGTGTGTGTGTGTGTGTACTGTACATGTTTTAATTTGTATGAGTGTGTGTGGATGTGTGTGTATATGAGTGTGTGTGTTTGGATTTGTATGCATTTGTTTGTACAAGTGTGTGTGTTCTGTATATCATCATCATCATCTTTGTTTTACATCCCTATTTTCCCACTAGAGTGAGGTTGGACGGGCGCGACGACACACAAATGACTCGTCGCGCCGTATACCCCGGCCGGCACTTATCACCTAGACTGTGTGTGTGCGTGTGTGTGTGCGTGTGTGTGTGTGTGTGTGTGTGTGTGTGTGTGTGTGTGCGTGTATGTGTGTGTGCGTGTGTGTGGAGTGTTGGGCGTGTGTTATGTGACAAAAGACCGTCCATCTCGTCCCCTGCTCCGCCTCATGAAAGAGGAGAGAGACATGTATGCACGTGCGCGTGCACGTGGTGTTTCGCCTTGGCCCATATTACGACTGCACCACTGTGCGTGCGTGCGCGTGCATGTGTGTGCGTGTATGTGTACGTGTGTGTATGTGAATGGGAGTATACACCGTAATGCATCCCATTCGGTGTCGAGACTTTTGATTTCTTCTCCCTCATCACGTAGAGAGAAAATCAAACTGATGCAGATAAGAACTGAGATGTGTACACGCCTTCACACACACACCAAACAACACACACACACAGACACTATGCAAAATTACAATCGCTCACAACAGCGGCACGGTGGAGTAGTGGTTACCGCTGTCGCCTCACGGCTAGAGGGTACTGGGTTCGACTCCCGCTTGGGGACCAGGTTGCTGTGTTGCCAGTTACCCAGGTGGGGTATCTCCCTGGCCTTTCTGTGTGGAGTTTGCATGTTCTCCCCCTGCTCGCAATCTGCATGACAAATAAAGACTTCTTCTTCAATACCTATTCACACATACAGTGCCCTCGAGAATTCTATAGGTAAAATGTGTAAAAGAATGTTTATCAGCTTGATCTTACACTCGAAATAAAATATGTTCAAAGAAAAGAAATACCTTGACTCTCCATCAGAATACAGAACAGTATGGAGTGTTGTTTTGTTCTTTCTCTGCTGGTTCAAAGAATCATAATCCTCCTGTCGTTATTAGTGAAAGTCCACATTTACTGACTTCTTCCTGTACGATTTCTCCACAGACTTCCATAGTCAAGTTATACATGAAAATGTCACTTTCTTGTTGTTGTTGAATCAACTGAATAGGAGTGTGAACCTGAAGCCGGGAAAAACAAGCATTTCATGTTTTTCTGAATGTATTGTACATTTAAAAAAGCTGTGACCCAAAAAGAAACTGATCTGAATCTGAAATATTATTAACTCAAGGTTTACTTTGCTCCCATATCCCCCAATTTAGTTGTTATGCCAATTCCCTTTCTGGCCGTTGGTCTGGGGAGGGTGTAGACTATACCGCATGCTGCAAAACAAACCTGAATGAGACATGACATGTACATTTGACCAAATGCATTTTTGTGTTTGTTTTAAATGTTTTAACAGGATAATAAAAGTAATTGACATCATGCATGGGCAAGATAATGGCAAACATGCATTAGCTCAGTCAAACTTTAATTAAATTAAAAACAAAAATAGGCTTCGTTGTGCACATTTAGTGGGACACATGCGCCTGCTATTGGGATCAGTCTCAGTGTGCAGTCCATCATCAGCTCTGCGAGTTCATCTTGAGCTTTGCTACTTGTACTAGCGGCTGATGCTGATGCGACAGGGTTGAGCAGATCCCGGATCCAGTCATTCATTCAAAAAGACGCTGACTTGTGTGCTGCGTTTTTGGCTGTCAACATGAATATTTCAATGTAGACTATCACATGCTTCCTCTGATACACGTGACACTGACAATTATTGTGTTTGTAGGGACAGCTGACCAAGCCGGAGGTACCGCTGACAGGAACTGATCCACTGTGGTGGTAGGCGATAGGGATGGGCATCGATTTTCGAATATTCCCATAATTGTTGAATTATAAAACATTGAATAGTTTACGTGAATATCGTTTTGTCTCAAGAAATACGTATATATTCCTTTGTTTTTAAGATAAGATAAGATGTTCCTTTATTGATCCCCTTGGGGTAATTCAGGGAAATTACCCGGAACTACACTGTGTTCACTTTTACACCGCTGAACTGGGTACAGCTCGCTATTTTCAGTTAGTATTCAATTGGTTCCTGTTAACATAATTGGCTATGGGGCAACAATAATATGTACAAGATGCATGGTTTCTATCTTTGGCCTTGCTTTGCTGGCAGCGGTTTATTCATTCACATTGACTCATAACACAGCAGCTCATGTGATCTCCTCTCCGGGAGAGGCATGTGTGGGAAGAAGAAAGAGAAGGAGGGAACCAAGGCTTATATACTCCCAACCTGGCGTAGACAGTAGAAGCTCTGCCTATAGCGCCCTCCAGTGGACACAGATATATATGCAGTCATGGGAGCAGTAGAGGACAGTTACAGTTAGTTACAACCATACATACAACCTCTAGATTCAACAGTTCCCAGTGACTATCCGATAGTTTTGCCCATCCCTAGAAGGCGAGTGCTTATTTTACTCAATACAAAATACAGTTCTACATCAACACTCATGCAAATGTTACAGCGCTGGTGATCAAAGAGCTTCTTTAATTTCTCTGCCTCATAGCCTCCCCGCCCTTAGAGTAACCCTATTAAACGCTGCATACATCCGCTAGTCTGACAGGAACATTAGTCCTTTGTAACTAAATTAACCACTGTAAATAATTCAGCAGTACGCTCAAATATTAAAGGACAACAATGATATGCATGACATGTTCTAGGAATATGCATGTTTTCACATTAGAAGAAGAAGAAGAAGAAGAAGAAGAAGAAGAAGAAGAAGAAGAAGAAGAAGAAGAAGAAGTATTTAATTGTCATGCAGATTAACACACACACACACACACATGTGAGATGGACGACCCACAGGAACACACACACACATGCATCGCCGATGAAATGTCTCTCAGCACTTTTCCCATCCCGTCGTCCTTCCCCCCAAGGGCAGCCGGGAGAAGACATGGGCTGTTGCGTGGGCTGCGCCTGGGGACCAATCCAAGTGCTCCTGTCCGTCTTCGTCAGGGACGTGACAGCGTTAGTGATCTGTTCTGCATGCTTTTCCATTGGGTTTATCTTATTGGTAATGACTGAATGACTTTTATTTAGAAAGAACATCTGCTGGAGGCAAGTTTTAGAATTTGCCCAGCGAGCTGAACCTCATCATCCCACTAAGCCATCAAGTAGGCTGTCATTCTAACCAGACAAGAAATGTTGACCCAATTGCACGCTCCCAGTTCAAAGCATAGTGGTTTGTTTAAGATACTCTAAGTTAGATATTCCTTCGGCGCCATAACAGCATGGGGGATGGGGTACAGGTATGGACAGGGTAATCGTAGAAATAGATCAATATAGGCAATACAATTTGATTGGAATCCAGGAATATGAGAACAAATAAACAGTGTAAACAATATAATTAACTCTGGATATAAAAAGAATATGAGAACAATTTACAGTTTAAACAAAGGTGCAGATGAGTGTCTGTATGCCCTATTGCTTATATTATATGTTACAATAAATATAGGCAATAAATAATTTGAATCTAAATATATACTATGAGTAAAAGTAAACTGTATACACAGGGTGAAGTGAATGGATGAATGAATGACCTTTATTTATATAGCACCCTTCACAGCATGAATGCACAGGGTGCTTTACACTATAGCTAGCATATAAAAACAAAAACAAAAATCTGAAATAAATGGCAACAACAACAGACAGCAGTTAAAAACAGTGAACCAAATAAAATAATAGAATAGAATAAAAATTATTTAAATAAAATCATCAGTCAATAATTAAAAACAATAGGAACAGTGAGGACAAAAGGGTGCCTATATATGACCAAAAGCCTGTCTGAACATATGCATTTTTAGCTGTTTTTTAAAAGAGTTTTCTGAGGGGGCAGTTCGCAGGTCCAGGGGGAGAGCATTCAAGTATAAACAATGTGCAGTATACACAAGGTGCAGGATACACAAGGTGCAGTATACACAAGGTGCAGTATACACAAGGTGCAGTATACACCAGGTGCAGTATACACAAGGTGCAGTATACACAAGGTGCAGTATACACCA
Source organism: Notolepis coatsorum (assembly GCF_963971535.1). NCBI lineage: Eukaryota > Metazoa > Chordata > Actinopteri > Aulopiformes > Paralepididae > Notolepis > Notolepis coatsorum. Next base: position 38,853,821 of record NC_140176.1, on the reverse strand, counting down.
GGTGCAGTATACACAATGTGCAGTATACACAAGGTGCAGTATACACCAGGTGCAGTATACACCAGGTGCAGTATACACAAGGTGCAGGATACACAAGGTGCAGTATACACAAGGTGCAGTATACACAAGGTGCAGTATACACAAGGTGCAGTATACACAAGGTGCAGTATACACAAGGTGCAGTATACACAAGGTGCAGTATACACCAGGTGCAGTATACACAAGGTGCAGTATACACAAGGTGCAGTATACACAAGGTGCAGTATACACAAGGTGCAGTATACACCAGGTGCAGTATACACAAGGTGCAGTATACACAAGGTGCAGTATACACCAGGTGCAGTATACACAAGGTGCAGTATACACAAGGTGCAGTATACACCAGGTGCAGTATACACAAGGTGCAGTATACACAAGGTGCAGTATACACAAGGTGCAGTACCCTAACTGGTCTTGGTTAGTCCCCAAACTCACTGCCTGGCAGATGTAGTGGCAGAGAGAAATGCTGTCATTCTGAACGACTTCTATGTAGGAAGAATGTCTCCTGGAGGTCAGTTTCAGCAAGCTGAACCTCATCATCCCACTAAAGTTGTCATTCTAACCACACAATACATTTTGACCCAATTGTGCGCTCCCAATTTCGAAGCATCGTGGTTTGTTTGCAGATACTCCTCTCAAACAGTCTACTCGCCCTTTGAGAGTCACGCCATCAGCTATTCTGACGCGCCATCAGCTATTCTGACATTTAAAACACGAGCATGTCCTGGCGAGGGTGACGAAGGAATGGAGGAGTTCTACCGCCAGTGATTTCTCCTCCTGACCCAGAGGCGGTAGATGGCGGTAGAACGACTCTATTCCTTTGTCACCCTCGCCAGGACATGCTCGTGTTTTAAATGTCCTACTTTGATGTTCCTCGTACCTACAAATACACACAATAGCACATTGTTCTAACGCTGTCCTGGCTGAATCAATGGCTGAAGTGCAAAACCTCTTATCTGCATAAAACAAGTGGGGAAAACCTCCTATCTACACTTTGGCACTAATACCTGGTCGGTATTATTAACACTTATTACATGGCGTTTTAACATTCGCCGAAATGCTTGATTGTCATTGGTCAATAGCGCTCGGCAGAGGTCCGTTATTACTCGATAACGGACCTCTGCCGAGCAATAATGACCGCTGTTCGCAGCTGCAGAAATCAAGCCCACTGACACACACTGCATAAGTGCAATCAGACACACCTGCCGGCTGCCGGCGATAATAATAATGACAGCGGAGCCACACAACAACTGCATCTGCATTTGATCTCGTCTTGTCGATGGTGTAAAATGAATTAGGTATATTGTTAGTAAGTTAGCCATGTAATAAGCGGGATAATGTATAGCCTATACTCGGTCATTGTCGCAAAATAATTGACCTTCACTACGTTTAGAACACCTGGGCGAGGCGCCTCGGTATTCTAAACTCCTTGTCGGTCAATTAAACAGTGTATTGTGTTGGTATCTTTAAAAAATTGCATTCTGCAAAAAAATTACACGTTTTGTTTAGTTTCGTTTTTTTTACGTACATTTTCCAGATTGGAGGTTTTGCTCTTCGGCCATCGCAAAATCATTCCAGACTCTCAACGGTCTTTGATTTTGGCAGTAACTGAAAAGGTACAGGCGGAAGCACAATGCTTACATATGCCTGTCCTATATTCTTACCAAATTGTTTTAACAAACTAAAACAAAAAACAAATGATTCACATTTGTAACCCTGAAAAGCCCTTCTCAACAATGTCTTCATCAAGACATCATGTTTGGAAAGTCTAAAAGAAGAGGTCATACAGTCCTCTCCAGTTCCAAAAGCATCTTTTAGTGTAGAAAGATGAATAGTGTCTTCGTCCACTATGTTTGTAATTCTACCACTTAGAATTGTTGACCATCACTGTCATATAGATATCATTGTTCTTCTTTCGTGTTCGACGTCTCTGGTCATTTAATACCAACGCAGAATCTATAAACATACTTGGTTACCGTGGCAACTGCTGGCCTTTTAGCAAATACTGTATATTGTGATGAATCAAACTCACATTTCGCCTCAAGATCTCAGTCAATTATCATTTCACTCAACATAAAATTATATCCTATTTAATTATTTGACAGGAATACGTTTGTTTCGTAGCGTAGGGTAGTTTTGTCGTTACTGCCGTCTTTAGTGCCACCGGGCAGCTCCATTCAGATCCACTGCAGTGCTCTAGTCTCCCCATTATATTTATAGACTGTCTCTGGTCGTACTGAAGCAACCGCCGTCGCATTGGGCACCGGTTTCCCGGAGGTTAGAGAAGTGGGATGAGGAGAGTGTGATCGAAATCCACCGGTTGGAATCCCCCAGCCCGCTGGGAGAATCCAGGCCCTCAAAAAACCACCATTTAGACTCCTGAGCAAAGCCATTAATCCTCCTAGTACCAACGGAGCTGCCCCCTGGCCGAAGGTACAAGGCTCAGGTTGTACTGGGCAGCTCCCACGTGTGTG
>NC_140176.1:38841308-38846308 GCF_963971535.1 Notolepis coatsorum | reverse complement strand
GGTGCTGCATAGTTGAGGTGCTGCATGGTTGGGGTGCTGAAGGGTTGAGGTGCTGAAGGGTTGAGGTGCTGCATGGTTGGGGTGCTGCATAGTTGAGGTGCTGCATAGTTGAGGTGCTGCATAGTTGGGGTGCTGAAGGGTTGAGGTGCTGCAGGGTTGAGGTGCTGCATAGTTGAGGTGCTGCATAGTTGAGGTGCTGCAGGGTTGAGGTGCTGCAGGGTTGAGGTGCTGCAGGGTTGAGGTGCTGCATAGTTGGGGTGCTGCATAGTTGGGGTGCTGCAGGGTTGAGGTGCTGAAGGGTTGAGGTGCTGCAGGGTTGAGGTGCTGCATAGTTGGGGTGCTGCATAGTTGGGGTGCTGCAGGGTTGGGTGCTGAAGGGTTGAGGTGCTGCAGGGTTGAGGTGCTGCATAGTTGAGGTGCTGCAGGGTTGAGGTGCTGCATAGTTGGGGTGCTGCATAGTTGGGGTGCTGCAGGGTTGGGGTGCTGAAGGGTTGAGGTGCTGCAGGGTTGAGGTGCTGCATAGTTGAGGTGCTGCATGGTTGGGGTGCTGCAGGGTTGAGGTGCTGCAGGGTTGAGGTGCTGCAGGGTTGGGGTGCTGCAGAGTTGATGTGCTGCATGGTTGGGGTGCTGCAGGGTTGAGGTGCTGCAGGGTTGATGTGCTGCATGGTTGGGGTGCTGAAGGGTTGATGTGCTGCATAGTTGAGGTGCTGCATAGTTGGGGTGCTGAAGGGTTGATGTGCTGCTGGGTTGAGGTGCTGCAGGGTTGAGGTGCTGCAGGGTTGGGGTGCTGAAGGGTTGAGGTGCTGCAGGGTTGAGGTGCTGCATGGTTGGGGTGCTGAAGGGTTGAGGTGCTGCAGGGTTGAGGTGCTGCAGGGTTGGGGTGCTGCATAGTTGAGGTGCTGAAGGGTTGAGGTGCTGCAGGGTTGAGGTGCTGCAGGGTTGAGGTGCTGCATAGTTGAGGTGCTGAAGGGTTGAGGTGCTGCAGGGTTGAGGTGCTGCATAGTTGAGGTGCTGCATAGTTGGGGTGCTGAAGGGTTGAGGTGCTGCAGGGTTGAGGTGCTGCATAGTTGGGGTGCTGAAGGGTTGAGGTGCTGCAGGGTTGAGGTGCTGCATAGTTGGGGTGCTGCATGGTTGGGGTGCTGCATGGTTGGGGTGCTGCAGGGTTGGGGTGCTGAAGGGTTGAGGTGCTGCAGGGTTGAGGTGCTGCAGGGTTGGGGTGCTGCAGGGTTGAGGTGCTGCATGGTTGGGGTGCTGCAGGGTTGAGGTGCTGCATGGTTGGGGTGCTGCAGGGTTGGGGTGCTGCAGGGTTGGGGTGCTGCAGGGTTGGGGTGCTGCAGGGTTGGGGTGCTGCATAGTTGGGGTGCTGAAGGGTTGAGGTGCTGCAGGGTTGAGGTGCTGCAGGGTTGAGGTGATGCAGGGTTGAGGTGCTGCAGGGTTGAGGTGCTGCAGGGTTGAGGTGCTGCAGGGTTGAGGTGCTGCAGGGTTGAGGTGCTGCAGGGTTGAGGTCAGGGGAGGAAACTAACTTTTTGGCTTACCAGCCATCTGGCGAGTAGCTGATTTTTTTTACCAGCCAAACAGATTTTTTACCAGCCAAAAAAATCGCTAATTGTGATAATTACTTCTTTGTATGTCTTCGTCTAAATTGATTTTCAATCTTTAGTAATAATCACACCGTGTCTCTACTCTTTAAAATATTTATTAACATAAAACATTAATAACAGTGTCTCTACTCTTCACAATATTTGCATAAAACATATTAACATGAAAGAGGGATCTATTCTGGACTGGGCAGTGAAAGATGCTGGGTTGGACTGGGTTGGGCAGTGAAAGAAAAAACCTGAAGTATGTTGTATAGATAGATGTGAAATGTATAGATGTAGCAGTACTGTCTATCTGTATGTCGTGTATGTCATATGTTATGATGAATTGAAAATGGGGGACCCTGATGTAAACCAGACTAAAGTCTTTCTCTGGTCTGCATCCCCTTAACAATTGTGTGTATTGAGAATTGAGCGTACTGTATTGTACCCATTCTGCAATCTGTTAATAAAGTTTTCAATCAATCAATCAAGTTAACTTTGAACCTCGGTTGTCAAGCCGCGTCAATGTTGTGTATGCATCTGGGTAGGCATCACAACGGTGTTCACTGTGCCTTTAAGACGGCACGGTGGGCTGGACGACAGGGCTGTGAAATACAGTCAGTGTTGTGGTATCGTCATTTCGGTTAGTGTGTTGTTGTGCACTGGTTGAGCATGCAATAAAACATGTAACCTTACGTCGTAGTCCGGTGCGTTTTGGAAACATTATAGTCATAACAAATACACCTAGCTAACATGGGGCTGGCTGCTTTGAGCACACACACACAGGGCTAACGTTAGCTAGCAAGCAGCTATATAGCTAAAACGCTAACTAGAAGCTAACTACTGTATACTGTTCAAATAGACTAACATACACCTCTGTGATTTAAATGTGTCCTTGCCTTATACTCGAGGGTTGTACTAGGGTTGGATGTAGTTCCCCGTTGGTCAGTCTGTCTGTTTTCCATCTTCTGCTGTGTTTAACGTTATCCGTTTGCGAGTGCTCCCTTGACTGATGGCTAGTACCGCGGGACTTTTATTCAACATTATATATGTCCGCCGCGGGTTGGCTAGTACCGCAGGACTTTTATTCAACATTATATATGTCCGCCGCGGGTTGGCCAGTACTGCGGGAACTTTTATTAAACATTCTATATGTCCGCGGGTCTTGTGCAGTGCTCTTGTGGCACTGTCAACTAAAGCGAGCACTCAGGAGACGTGCACCGTTTGCCAGTGACCGTGATTGCAGAATGTTTTTTTTGTTTTGTTTACTAGTCGCCAGACTGGCGAGTGGTCTTCATGAATCACTCGCCAAACCTAAAAAATACTCGCATTTGGCGAGTAAAGTGCCTAATTTCCTCCCCTGGTTGAGGTGCTGCAGGGTTGGGGTGCTGCAGGGTTGAGGTGCTGCAGGGTTGAGGTGCTGCAGGGTTGAGGTGCTGCAGGGTTGAGGTGCTGCAGGGTTGAGGTGCTGCAGGGTTGAGGTGCTGCAGGGTTGAGGTGCTGCAGGGTTGAGGTGCTGCAGGGTTGAGGTGCTGCAGGGTTGAGGTGCTGTGGGTGGACACCCCACACAGGACTTCATTGCAGTAGTCCAGTTGAGATGTTTGAAAAGTGTGGATGAGGGTCTCTCAGAGTCAGTGAGTGATGGCTGGACCCTGGAAATGTTCTTGAGGTTGAAGAAGGCAGATTTTGGTGATGGATTTCATGTGTGACTCAAATGGAAGAGTGAATCCAACATTACAACCAGATGGATGATCTGACCGAGGGGAAGCGTATACGTATTGTAGCTAATAAACAGCAGGGGGCCAAGCACAGAGCCTTTGGGCACACCTTGGTTGACAGGGGCATGTGGCGGTGGTGGTGATGATGATGATGATGATGATGAATTGCTTCCTGTTGGCAAGATTGGACCAAACCCAGTAAAGGGGAGGTCCGGTGAGACCCATGTGGTCAGACAGCTGTGGGGTAGGAGGATGCTGTGGCAGAGAGATCCAATCAGATGAGAATGTTACAGCGATTAGGAGGTTTGTGACATGGATTTAGTTGTAGTTAGGACCCTCCTACTTTTGCTATCTCTCCATCCTCTGCTAAAAGATGAGGCTAAAGGGAGCAAGTGATGTGAGGGAGGGACGGATGGAAGGAGAGGGGAGGGTGTGTAGAGAGAACCAGAGAGGAAGGGATGTTAGAGAGAGAGAGAGAGAGAGAGAGAGAGAGAGAGAGAGAGAGAGAGAGAGAGAGAGAGAGAGATTGAGAGAGAGAGAGAGAGAGAGAGAGGGGGGTGTTAGAGCAATATAGAGGAGGGAGGGAGTGATGATGGAGAGAAAGAGAGATTAACGGAGGTTAAGAGAGTAGGAGGAATAGAGGCAGGAACATATGGCATAAGGGAGAGAGAGATTAAATAAAATAAATCAGAAGTGGTAGAGAGATAAAGAGAGAGATGGGGGGGGGCAGGGATAGGGAGAGAAAGCCAGAATGAGAAAGGTAAACAGAAGAGACAAAGGAGAGATGAATGGACATATTGAAGGAGGTGAAGGAGAGAGCAGAGATGTGTTGGTGGTGGTCGGTTTCTGAGGTGTCAAATCTGTGGTTTAAACTCAAATCAATATAGATCCAGCTGGCAAAGCATGCAAAGCGTGTCAGACATGTTTAAATGTTCAAAGGTAGAATTGTCTATGCTGTCAAAGAGCGACCTCTAGGCAACACCCTGCTTGGTTGTTGCACTTTGTTACAATCTTTAAAAATAATAAAAGAAAATACAAATGTAAACAACTCTTGCCTAGAGGCCGCTGTTTGGCGGCATTACATATTCTACCTTAACAGAGACCCTGGAGGATTCTAGTATCACCCCTGTACTGTGTCTGTGTGTGAAGACCAGTGCAGAGAGATGCTGTGGTCTGAACAGACAGTAGAGCAGCAGGGAGATGTTGTGGTCTGAACAGACAGTAGAGCAGCAGAGAGATGCTGTGGTCTGAACAGACAGTAGAGCAGCAGAGAGATGTTGTGGTCTGAACAGACAGGATGGAGCAACAGAGAGATGTTGTGGTCTGAACAGACAGTAGAGCAGCAGGGAGATGCTGTGGTCTGAACAGACAGTAGAGCAGCAGAGAGATGTTGTGGTCTGAACAGACAGTAGAGCAGCAGGGAGATGTTGTGGTCTGAACAGACAGTAGAGCAGCAGGGAGATGCTGTGGTCTGAACAGACAGTAGAGCAGCAGGGAGATGCTGTGGTCTGAACAGACAGTAGAGCAGCATAGAGATGCTGTGGTCTGAACAGACATGCTGGAGGAGCAGAGAGACACTGTGGTCTGAACAGACAGTAGAGAGCAGAGAGACACTGTGGTCTGAACAGACAGTAGAGGAGCAGAGAGGATGCTGTGGTCTGAACAGACAGTAGAGCAGCAGAGAGATGATGTGGTCTGAACA
>NC_140176.1:38818913-38841108 GCF_963971535.1 Notolepis coatsorum | reverse complement strand
GGTAAAGTGGTCTCTATTTCTATGTTAATTGGGTAGAGCCATAATTCTGTTTTGAATTTCCAGAGGTACAATGTTTTGTGTTGTGTTGTGTTGATTCATAGAGATTCTGTACTTTATTATCTAAATATGGTGAGTTTGAGTGTTGTGTTGATTCATAGTTAAAGACAGTAGAGACTCAGTACTTTATTATCTAGAGATGGTACGTTAGAGTGCTGTTTTGATGCATAGTTAAATCAACACAGCATACTATATTTTTTTCATAATTACAAAAACAAAGGTATATTGTTCTTCAGTTATTAATAATTATACAGGTATATATGTAGGCTCTCGGTAGAGCCTGATGCATAACACATTTCTACGTAGCAACAAGTTAATGCTGGTATATGTGCGTGGGAGATGTTTTTCTGCTTTCAGAAGTTCTGAAAAATTCATATAATGAGAAGAATAATAAGATATAATTTTAGAAACCCAGCGTGCAACTCTTATTACTTCTACTTCTGAGCCCTTCAAGATTAGGAGATGTCTCCCTCTTCGTTTTATTTGTTTTTGCAAAGTAATTAGAATAAAACACACTGACAAGTAAAAAAAATAAAAATAAAAATGTGTAGCTGACAAGAGTTAATCAGGTCTGCTGTGCATAATTCAGTGCATTTTGAAACTGCCACGGTCGTTCCTCCCCCCTCCCCTCCCTCAGCCGGCTGCTGGGAGCTAAGTGTAGCTACAACCACTAATCAACAACATTCACGCTCCATGGTAACACGGAAGTGCAGTGGTCTGTACTCACAGAAGTGAAATGAAAGTTAAACTCCGACAGACTTCCGGTGCTCGCGCTCGCCGAGCTGTGATCTGTGCCGTGAGCTTGCGATTTGCTCTGCGTGGAGAAAAAGTTGCTGTGCAGTGGCTGGAGATAATTGGTTTTTGGGAACGCATGGAACCGCGGGAACAGTTTTCAGACATGAACGTTGAAAATGATTGAAAAAATTCACGGTCAAATAGTCAAACAGCAATAGCAATAGGTTTGCTCAGGATATCGCGTGGTGCTCAGGATCAAAGTTTAACTCGGAATAATGTCTGAGGGAATGTCTGTGGAACATCACAGCTGCGGCCGCAGGCAACTATGATAAGATAAGATAAGATAAGATTAGATATAATAAGATATTCCTTTATTGATCCCCTTGGGGAGATTCGGGCGCCATAGCAGGAGGGGGGAGGGGACGTACAGGTATGGGCAGGGTAATAGTAGAAAGACATAAATATAGGTTATAAAATTGTATCTGAATATAAAAATACGTAAATTTGAATCTGAATATATACAAGTATGAGTACAAGTAAATAGTATACACAAGGTGCAGTATACACAAGGAGCCCTAACTGGCATGGTATGATAGATCCTCAAACCCGTCCCATATTATAGTCCTTTTCAACAAGTTAATAGAAGTCTCTGAGGTCCCCAAAACACGTCTTTGACGTTTTTTGCTGAAAATATCAGATTATGCATTCTATCTAGCATCCCTCTATACCCCACTGTTTCAGTCCTGTTCTCAACAGGCGGTTTCTGTGCTTTGAATGCAAATGAGCTGCTGCTTCCCACGCCCGAGCGTGCACATGCGGACGAAATGCAGATCAAACTGTCAAACTAGGCGCTGCGGATCGAATATGAATGAGGATCCAGCGATGTCAGTAATATAATTTTTTAGTGAACCACTTAGGTGGAAAAGGTTTACAAGCATGCCGGCCATCTTGAAAAGACGAGACACAGAACCTCGTCTTACAAGAACCGCCCATGTGCAATGAGTTTATTGTGATTGGTTCGTTTTTTCCTACGTTGATTGTGGCTGCGATTCTCAATGTCTTGTTTCAAGAGGGAGGGTTCTTGTCACGGCTGATGTGGAGAAACTGCACTTTGTACATATTTAAAATGTTCTCTGTGACAACCCCTCATTGTGTAAAAACAATGCAACACAACGGAAAGGGGCGTTTTATCACATGACCCTGATTATTGAATTGCTTTAATACTACATGTTTGGCTCCCTGTCAATCATATTGCTTGTTAGAATGGATAGAAGAGAATATAAATACTTTATTCATCCCGAGGGACATTTGGCACTACAGATCACTCACAGTAAACAGTAAACATGTAGGTAGTCAAAAACAAAAGTCACAAATAAGAATATAAGACTATGAATAAAATACGGTCCGGGATATACATTTTCTATGTCATGCATAATATAAATAAACAAATAAACAAACATTCTAGTATAAAATATACAGTCGAAATATACATAAATATACAGTAAGTGGATAGTAAAAAGTGTGGAATTGTGTCGATTTAAGAGTAAAGTAAAAGTCCAGGAAGATTGGATAGTACTGTGCACCCTGTGCTCAGTGATGCACAGTAATGCATTATAGAGTCTGATGGCTGTCGGAATGAAGAACGTCCTGTGCCGTTCAGTGTTACATCTTGGGAGTCTTAGTCTGACACTAAAATATGCTCCTTCTGTCAGCCAAGTCTGTATATAGTCCGTGGGAGGGGTTGTCCATGATGGCGTGGAGCTTAGCAAGGCTCCTCCTCTCCGCCACCACCGCTAGAGAGTCCAGCTCCACCCCTACCACGTTACTGCCTTCCTGACCAGCTTATCCAGCCTGTTTGCATCCCCCACTCTGATAGATATTTCATTAATATAATCATTAATACCTAATATCTTCTAAGCTCTTCTATCTAAACTCCTCTGCCCCCCCCCCCCCCCCCCCCCGCTTTGGAATGTGGCTGTGGGGTCCTGTGACCAGGCTACAAATAGATCTTGACCACTGGGTACTGCAGACTCTTCCAATTTCTCTAAGGAACATGCAGTTTAGATTTGCCCCATAGATTTGCCCAATAGATTACTTCATTAATATATCATGGTTAATTAATATCTTACACAGAACCAGAGAAGCATGCAATATATTTGTCTTATTCTCCCTAATTAAAAAGATACATTTTGCCCGGTCAGACTTCTCAAACCAGGCACGCAGGAATAGAAATACTTTGACCTAATGACCTGCAGGTTAGTCACAGCCTGGTGAAGAGCTGACTTGGCACTAAGCAGAAAGCCACGATATTATGTTGTTATCTAATAGATTATCCACTCCCTATAAAATTAACACTTAGAACTGATAGATAGAATCAATCTTAAACTCCACTAATCTATATTACAATAACTTCTATTACAAGTACCCTCTATTACAAAATCATCCCTTTCTGTCATTATATTTAACTCATTCTCAGCAGAGACATAAGTCTCATCTCTGACTCAGCAGAAAGTTACCACAGTACTAGACATGCCGGCATGTCACAACCATGCCCTGATCAAGACCTGTCACCCATCTATCACCAAGCCTCTATCTGAAATAGGATGAACTGCCAATATATACCAGGAGGAGACAAGACTTGTTCACTCACTCTGGTAAACCTGCCCCTCCGTGCGGCTTGTATTTATACCACTGAGTCACAGATCTATCTGTTGTTTTGTACTTTTTCATGCAAACTTCAGAAACCAGTAAACCACAATTTTTTCTCGCTAACAAAGCAACTTCTGTCTCCGTGTCCACTTCTTTGATCCGAGTCTCTGCCATTAAAGAACCCAGATCTTGATTTTTTACTTCTTCCACTCTCAGTCCGCTGCCCCAGCAGGTCACAGCGCGTACAAGAAGGCGCCCACCACCACCAACTCGTAGAACATCCTCAACATCCTTGTACAGACGTTGAAGGATCTCAGCCTTCTGAGGAAGTAGAGTCGGCTCTGGCCCTTCTTGTAGAGTGCCTCTGCGTGTTTTCCATATAGGTTCTGAATAATAATGAAACCCACAATTGTATTAAAGGAACATTTTCTCAACCGCAAACAGAGTGCAGACCCCCACCCCCGCCCAGGGGTGATGAAGATTCAAATCACCATGGATACGAATTACTTCATAAATCAAGTGATAACCAAAATTAAACCGTAGTTTAAAATGTAGTTTTCTCAAACCACAGGTGAAACCGATATAAAGGAAATAGTACATAAGCAGGGAAGTTATATTAAGCCTTTAATATAATATACTGTAGGGACGTTAGTATAAAGAGACTTGAAGAAGTGTGTTTTTAGTCAACGGCGAAAGATGGTGTGAGATTTAATCTATTGTTGTGGTAGAAAAGCGTTATATAAATCGAATGTATTATTATTTAAACCCCCACATCTAACAGTGGGTCCAGTATTGCAATTACTGTAGTATAGCCTGGCTATTGACGTTGGACACAATGTTTGATCCTGCTCGAGCGGAAATTTAATTAAGCGAGAGCCGAACTGTTGGCGAAGACGGTGATACATTGGATAATAAAGGATACAAATGACTATTTATCAACCGATGAATCAGAGTTAATATGAAACCTTTTTTTCCTCCCCTCCCCAAACCGTAAAGGTGAAGAAGATGAAGATCATCAAGGACGTGATCGGTCTGAAGTTCAAGACGGCGGAGAGCGAGGGCGTGATCCTCCATGGTGAGGGCCAGCAGGGAGACTACATCACCCTGGAGCTCCGCAAGGCCAAGCTGCAGCTGCAGATCAACCTGGGTGAGCGGCACGCTCATACGCACACACACGCCATGTGATTGCAATGTGATTCTCGAACGCCATGTAATTGCAATGTAATTCTCAAAACGCCATGTAATTACAATGTAATTCACAAACGCCATGTAATTGCAATGTAATTCTCAAACGACATGTAATTCACAAACGCCATGTGATTGACCAACGCCATGTGATTGCAATGTAATTCTCGAATGCCATGTGACTGCAATGTAATTCACAAATGCCATGTGATTGCAATGTAATTCACAAACGACATGCAAGTGCAATGTAATTCGCAAACAGCATGCGATAGCAATGTAATTCTCAAACGCCATGTAATTGTACAGTAATGTAATTTACAAATACCATATAATTGCTAAGATAAGATTAAAAAAAAATACATGATAGCGGTGGTAGCTTGGACCTCAGGGGGGGGGGGGGGTGGAGGGGGGTTCTCAGTGGGTTCTTCTTTTTCTTTTGTAAATCTTCATTATATAGTCTTCGTTTTCGTTTTTTCATAGGAGTGCACTTATCTTTTTTATGTAATCTTGCTGCCATAAGTAAAAAAGATTTGATCACAAAAAAGTGATTGCAATGCTGTTGGTTCAAACTCTGTAAAGAGAACGTCTTCCCCACAAGCACCGGTAGGCTTACAATAGAGATGTACAATAGAGATGTACAATAGAGATCTACAATAGAGATGTACAATAGAGATGTACAATAGAGATGTACAATAGAGATCTACAATATAGATGTGCAATAGAGATCTACAATATAGATGTGCAATAGAGATCTACAATAGAGATGTACAATAGATATGTACAATAGAGATGTACAATAGAGATGTACAATAGAGATCTACAATATAGATCTACAATATATATATGTACAATAGAGATGTACAATAGAGATGTACAATAGAGATGTACAATAGAGATCTACAATATAGATGTACAATATAGATGTACAATAGAGATGTACAATAGAGATGTACAATAGAGATGTACAATAGAGATGTACAAGAGAGATGTACAAGATAGATGTACAAGAGAGATCTACAATAGAGATGTACAATAGAGATGTACAATAGAGATGTACAATAGAGATGTACAATAGAGATGTACTTACTTTTAAATGCAGCAAAATAAGGAAGAACCTTCAGCTTCCCCCGGCAGCGCAAGACACTTAACCCCTAACTGCTCCCGATGAGTTGGTTGGCACCTTGCATGGTTGCCTCCACCGTCGGTGTGTGAATGGGTGAGTGAATAGGTGAATCTGTGAGGGTTAAGTTGTAAAGTGCTTTGGATAAAGGCACTATATAAATGCAGTCCATTTACCAAAGGAAAAAGCAGTTTTTCTTATTTCAGAGCAAACTTGTTTTTCCTAGTTCAGAGAAAACCATCCAGTTCTGTATCGTTAGTGGCTTAGCTTGGCATCGCCTTCTGCACTATCTCGCGTACGTGCACGCGTACTGAATAAACCACAAATGTACCTCTAATACCAGTATTAGTCTGACCACACCCCTCATCAGCTTACCTTCATAAGCAGGTGTGTGGTCACCTGCTCTCCTCCTTCTCGCTTTCACCACAAGGAAGAGGTGCCTCGGTAGATCCCCACACTTGACACCATGATGGAAGAAATTGGATTAGGAACAGCTTGGGAAACAAGGATACGTTGACATCATATCTTTATTTTCTCTCTCACTATTTTCGAGAAAATACGGCGATATTGTCTTCGTACTGGAGTGTCTAGAAGATGATGATCATTCTACAAACCCTCCACCGGTTTTCGTATTGGGAGCACGCCGCTGCATGCTTCTCAACTGCAGTTCCTTGCTGTGTTTGTTGGGGTGAAACCTGTCAGGCCACAGCTGAACTGTCGGACATGCCGCTGTTGTGAGGAGCGGTGCGTTCCAGGTTGGGTGAGTAGTGTTTGCTGGCGGGCTCCACTTGTCTGTTAGTGCTATGGGGGCTACTAGACAAAGTTTATGGAAACCGGCCCCAGGCTAGGGTCCTTTGTTTAGCCGTCTAGGCGACAGAAGGCCTTGGTCTGGCGACCATTATAGTTTTAACTAGTGGGCCGCGACCATTGACACTGGTGATCCCTGTGTGTTCTGGACGAGTGGATTCTCTCTGTCACCGTGTTAAGACCCCATCTTTCATATCCAAATGAGAGTATTCCTTCACGAGGGGATATGTGCATGTAATGTGCGATAGCGGCAGATTCATGTTCAAAGTCAGCTATACAGGCCAGTTGGTACTGTGCTGATTCCGCCGGACGTGTTAATGTCACTGTTGTGATGCGGTGTTGACGTCTTGTTTTCTCTTTTCTCTTAAAAAGTGAGGAGGGTTCAGAACGGCGGCCTGTCTGGGTGAGTGTTATGTCATTGTTTACATGTTCATAGCTTACGGTTAGCCGGTCGGTGGCCTGGCGCGGGGTAGCTTGGCTTCTCGCGCGCCGCCGGGAGCTCGCTCCTGATCGCGTGCGTCGTAGATCGGCGTCTCGCGAGCGGAAGCGATAGCACCCGAACGGTTGGAGCAGCCGTTAGCTTGATGCTATTCTGTTGAACGTGCTTTGATTTTTAACATGTTTTACACTCTTGACCACGACGTCATCCTTGACAGGGGATGTTCGTCAACCCTGCCTGAGCCTAGACGGGGATTGCGTCAACAAAGAGGGCTGTGTTCTACGGTGGCTTGTGACTGCACTTCGCTGATCTGCGTTCCGGGCAGGTACGGGGTTGGCCAGACCCTCATAACACGTCTTCTGGTTTTACCTTGCTAAATGTATTGTGAATGACGGTGTTTTTTCCCAAAACGTGTGTTGTTGCAATGCATTTGAGATACGTTGCGGGTTGTGTGTGAGCTGTTTTTGTCACTGGCAGTAGCTTCTCCGTGCAGGTCGTGATGTATTGATCTGGTTGTTGTGTGAGAAACATCATGGTGTTTATGTGTACCGTGTACTCACTACTAAGGCAACTAACCTATGAAGCTATGCTTGGTGACGAGTGAGTAAAAGAATGTTCTTTCTCAGACTGTAATGACAATGGACAGTGAGTTCACACATTAACAGGTTTTCCTGTTTTAACTGGCCGTATTGAGGGTAAAATAGGAGGATTGTGTTTTTCCCCCCCCGGTTCCCTGGGGACTTTATCACCTCCTATCAGACATGTTGTGCATTAATTGTGTCTTTTGTGTGGTAGGGATACGATGTAACTCTCAGCTTGATTGCTGAGGTTGTGCTAAATCTGCTGGAGAAACTTATTTCCTAAAGGGAATACGGGGGGGGGGGGGGGGGGGGGGGAGGGAGTTCCTGGTCCCACGGCCTGGTATATTGGGCGTGTGCACCGCAGGAATTCCCCCGCCATAGAGTACGTCACCGTGCGCGTCTCTGTTGGTAGGACTTCCGTGTGCTGTTCAGGTCCATGTGATGGATCTGTTTTCAGGGGGGGTGGTCAGGGCTCCTCCTCACCAAGCGCCTACTCAGGCCTTCTGTGAGTTCGGACTCCTTCTTCCATGTGATCCATGTGAGGAAGCCTCCATCAGAGTACAGAGCCTTCCTCCGCAGATTGTCAAAGTGAGTGGACCCTCTAGAAGGGTCCTTTTCTATTGTATGTATATTCGATTCAATTCGTTTATTGAGTGTGTATGGGTTCGGTGCCTCTTCCCCGGAGGCCCTAAAACCAGTTTTTTACATGGCTCAAGGTGCAATATATTCTTTTCAATCTGTACAGCTCGCGTGGGAAGTCTCTCTGGGGATCCCCGTCTCTTTCCTATGGGAGGGTGGTGGGATGTAAAAATGTGAACATTTTTTACCCCGGCTGTGTAGACTGGGATACATACTGTTGATGCTTCCTTCTTTCTATTCCAGAAGTGTTGGAGTTAGGGAGTGTCACACCCCTCTTGTCGTTCCCCTGGGCGCCTTGGGGATTCAATGACAGGTCTAAATAGCCTGTTCATTGATGGGGGTGTGTCCCGACGCACGTATAGTGCTAGCTCGCTGTAAACAGGCGATTGACTGGCACGCCTTAGTTGCTTGTGGTTGAAACAGCGTTTTTATAAAGCAACTGAGATGGGGGTTTTTCCTCTTCCGGCGACCACATCCCATGACCTGGGTGGGTTGTCGACGGATCCTCGTTCATGTCTGGGGGATGATGACGGGATGGATCTGAACATATGTAGTGGGGTCTCACGCCCTTGGGGTGGGCCACCAGGCGCGGTTCGTCCCGACGTCTGGGTGGCGCCTTCTTTTCATGTTAAGATCAACACGCATATCTGCCCTTCTCCTGGAGTAGGCATGTCGGCGTGGTTAGGGCACGGGACTGGTTCTGGTCACGCTGGTCCAGATCAGTTGAACCCGTTGTCCGCCGGGGATGCAGATCTGCTGTTCTGGTACCCTGAGGGACTTGGGCTTTTTTCAGGGGGAAAAATGCCAGGTCGGTCTGGGTGTCACAGGGTTAAGCGCTATGGAGACCCTGGTTGGGTATGTTTTTACTCAGCACTGTCGTCATGGCTTACAGCCATGCCATTCTGTACGCGCTCGATCTCGTCGGGTCTCGGCCGCTACACAGGTTGGTCCTGGTTAGTACTTGGTTGGGAGACCGCCGGGGAATACCAGGTACGGTGTGCTTAGGGGCTGGTTCTCCATTGTTTTTCGCTCCTCTCTCACGCATGGCGAAGAGGGGCCTGTGGGGGTGGTTTTTTGACCTCCTCTGGTGACCCTGTGCTTCCCGTACCGCCAGGCCCGGTCCGAAGTGATGTTTGCGACCCGTAGGCCTGGGTTAACCCTTTTTGGAAACTGAAACACTTGTACTGCGGTATAGCCGGTGTATACCCGCAGGTGTGTTTTGGGGTTTTTTCTTGAGGGGTTATAGGAACAACCACCGCATTGGGTAACACCGAGGTGGTTGATTCCCTGGTGTGTTGGAGCAGTGTCAACTCCCGGGTTCACCGGTTGAGGGTGCCCCTGCACGTTCATGACGTCTGCCAATCGTGTCAGCCTTCTCTGCCTCGACCCCTCTGGGTGGGGGTTGTTAAATGGAGGCTTGGTCATGCGACACCGCCAGCTTACGCTCCTTCCGCCGGGGCGGCTGTGTTCAGCTGTCCCCTCTGGCGCCTGTCTCGTCCGCAGTCTCCAGGCTAGGGTTAACAGCCTGTTGCCTGGTTTTTCCCCGGTGCGCTGCCTGCTTCCGTTGGTTAACCTTTTTTGTGTGCTTACGGCCATGCTGACTGCCTATTCTGCAGGGTCAGTGTGCCAGGCGGTGTACTATTGGGGGGACGGGGCCCGCTCGGCTTACTGGCCTGGTTGGTTCCGCCTGGGAATACCAGGTGCAGTAACTGAGGGGCCTTTGTCCGAATACGCTGGCGATGTGGGGGGCGGGGCACTACGTGCCCACCTGGTTGGGTCTTGATGCTGGCATCATGGACTTCTCCGGGCCCCCATTCCAGGGAGTCCAGTCCTTTTGGTGGGTCTGGGTCTTCCTTCGTGCTCCGCTGCTACGGCCTTGCCACGGGGTTGGGTTTGCCCTTGACCCCGTGATTCTGGGGGCAGTAACGAGGTTGTTCCTCCGTTCGTTCCCGGGTGGCATGCGGGTTGTGCGTGTGTGTAGTCGTGGGTCAAGCCACGGTCTGCTCACCCTGTGCGTTGAGTTGCTTGAGTGCCTCTTCGCACGGTCGGGTCCGTCGCCCTCCCGTGACGTCCCTAATAGGGGGGCTACCCTCCATTAGGGGGGGTCGGGGGGGCTCGGCCCTCCCTGTTCTGATGGTTTTGGGGGGCTGTCAGCGGGGTGTATTTGTCAGCCAAGTGGCTCCGCTTGGCCTCCCTTGTGCAGAAGGCGATGCCAAGCTAAGCCACTAACGATACAGAACGTTAGGTTATGACTATAACCAAGTTCTGTTAGTTAGGGGCGATGCTTGGCATCGGACGCCGCTGCAGCCCTTGTCCTCACCTTGTGGTGAAAGCTTGGGAAGGAGGAGAGCAGGTGACCACACACCTGCTTATGAAGGTAAGCTGATGAGGGGTGTGGTCAGACTAATACTGGTATTAGAGGTACATTTGTGGTTTATTCAGTACGCGTGCACGTACGCGAGATAGTGCAGAAGGCGATGCCAAGCATCGCCCCTAACTAACAGAACTTGGTTATAGTCATAACCTAACGTTATTTGAACATGTAGAATAGGTTCCAAGATTCCATTCCAACAGTGTTGCGATGCAAGAGGGACGTTTATCAATAAGGGCTTTAAAAATAAACAAATACAGTACCAATGATAGTTACACCTTTCTTTTTCCTTTTTTTTTATTTTTTTTCCTTTTTTCGTTTTGAGAAACAGGTGTACAGCAGATACATGCCCCACAGCACACAGCAATTCTCTCACCCTCTGGTCCCTTCCCCCACCCACGGCCAACAAAACTAAATAAAGACAGGACAATAATAAAATTAAAATAAACAACAATAAATAATAACAACAATGACAACAACATCGTCAACAAATGAACAGCACACCTCTTACACGTCTGCTGTACAACTTCTTCCATTAGGGAAACCTATAGTTACACCTTTCAACCAGAGGCCATCCAACCTGTTCATAAAGGACACAGTGGCCGGTATCATACCTATCACCAGTAATACATCTGGCCAGAATGATAGACAGAGTCCAGCAGTTTAATAGTTGAAGCCGTAGCATGCCTATAAATCACATCACATCAAATTATGTCTTCATTGTCGATACTGAGCTTCTCAAGGTATGAATTTCGGTGAATCCGAGATGAACGTTTCAGCACCACGGAGAGAGGCTTTCAAGGAATTTATATTTCTTGCTGGACCGCTTTGCTCATGAAAAGCATGTTCATAAAACGATCAGCACGTCAGAGAGGATTACGCTTTGACTCCAATCTCACTCTTCATGAGACCCACGCTGCATGGATCTGTCCGGTCTGGTGTGTTGTAGTCGAGTCACTAAATCTCAAGTCCGAGTCGAGTCTCGCATCCCCAGTGTTCAAGTCCGAGTCCAAGTCCGAGTCACCAAAGAAGAGCCATAGTCGAGTCCATGTCGAGTCCCCATTACCCTAGTCCGAGTCCAAGTCATCAAGGAATCAATCAACTGAACATGAGGGTATCGATGTGAATCTGCATGTAGGTGGAACCCACGTGTCTGCCCTTGCACAAAATTAAACAATGTTATGGTATTTATATATGCAAAAAAGGGAGGTAGGGACCGCACTCTGAATATCGTTGTTTTTTATTTTCAAAGGACACAAAACGTTTTCAGCCATCCGGCCTTCATCAGTGTGTAAATGACAACTGTGACAAACATAACTTAAGTAGGCTGTACTTGACACCAGGTGGGAACAATCGGCAATCAGTTAACAGTTAACAGGTTGACGTCATGATTGGTAGCAGGGCTAGATTGACAAGTAGAATACATAATATCACAATATCACAATATCACATAAATGTGTATGATGGTAATATATGAAAACACCAAATTGATACATATTACAATATTTACAGACCTGTATGGAAATAAAAAAGACAGTACATTGGGGTGCATCAGGTTGTTAAACCGTTCATTAAACAGTGTACTAGTTTTTCTCTCTCATACAGTAGATAACTTAGGGTAGCATCTATAGGAATGGAGCCAAAATTGGACTCTTCATTCATCCCAGATGGAATACATCGATTTGAGCCGATGTCAATACAATATATAATTTAATTTACAACTCTGTATAAAAAAAAAAAAAAAAAAAAACAGTACATTGGGGGTATCAGGTTGTAAGACCGTTCATTAATCAGTGTACTAGTTTTTTGTTTATACAGTAGATAACTTATGATAGCTAGAGGAATGGAGTCAAATTGAACTCTTCATTCATCCCAACTGGATACATAGATTTGAGCCGATGAATCCATACACATTCTCGTTGCAAAAGCAGTTGTTCATGGTTGCCACCTCTTCTATTAAGAAAAACCATCTCTAGACCTATGCACTTGAGGTCATTAATTTTATGATCCATTTCGTTAAAATGTCGTGCCACAGGGGAATTAATGTCAGTCCGCTTTATATTGCTTCTGTGTTCGTTCAATCTGATTTTTAATTTGCGGGATGTCTGTCCAATATAGTATTTTTTACATGGGCAGAATAATAGATAAATTATGTGTGTGGAATTACATGTTATTAGCGATCTGATCTTGTAATTCTTCCCGGTGTGGGAGTCGTGAAATGTGTTTGTTTTGATCATGTGGCTGCAAGATGTGCATGATCTACATGGGAAGCTTCCATGAATAAAAGGTTCTGGCTTTGAATAAGAGTCCGCTCTGACAAGGCGGTCCTTCAGGTTTGTAGCTCTTTTATGTGTAAAACGTGGAGGGTGTTGGAAGCGATCATTTAACGTTCTATCCGATGATAGAATATGCCAGTGTTTCATGACTGTGGACTTGATAACGTAACTAAATGGATCATAAGTAAGGACATAATTAATGGTGCCTGGTGTTCTGTTTCTTTCTTTCTTTCGGAATAGTTATTTTCTTTCGATTTGGTTTACTGTGGCCATGGCACGGATAAAAACAATCTCCTACAGTTTTCTAGTCACCACCCAGTGCCTTTAAAGAAAAGCTTGCCTGTAAGTCAACTATACAGACTCAAACGTATCTGTAGCTCCCAGGAGGAGTTCCACTCCGAAAGTGAAAATATGTTGGGACGTTTTGATGAAAAGGGCTACCCAAAGCAGTGTCTTAACTCTGCCATGGCCACAGTAAACCAAATCGAAAGAAAAGAACTATTCCGAAAGAAAGAAAGAAACAGAACACCAGGCACCATTAATTATGTCCTTACTTATGATCCATTTAGTTACGTTATCAAGTCCACAGTCATGAAACACTGGCATATTCTATCATCGGATAGAACGTTAAATGATCGCTTCCAACACCCTCCACGTTTTACACATAAAAGAGCTACAAACCTGAAGGACCGCCTTGTCAGAGCGGACTCTTATTCAAAGCCAGAACCTTTTATTCATGGAAGCTTCCCATGTAGATCATGCACATCTTGCAGCCACATGATCAAAACAAACACATTTCACGACTCCCACACCGGGAAGAATTACTAGATCAGATCGCTAATAACATGTAATTCCACACACATAATTTATCTATTATTCTGCCCATGTAAAAAATACTATATTGGACAGACATCCCCGCAAATTAAAAATCAGATTGAACGAACACAGAAGCAATATAAAGCGGACTGACATTAATTCCCCTGTGGCACGACATTTTAACGAAATGGATCATAAAATTAATGACCTCAAGTGCATAGGTCTAGAGATGGTTTTTCTTAATAGAAGAGGTGGCAACCATGAACAACTGCTTTTGCAACGATAATGTGTATGGATTCATCGGCTCAAATCTATGTATCCAGTTGGGATGAATGAAGAGTTCAATTTGACTCCATTCCTCTAGCTATCATAAGTTATCTACTGTATAAACAAAAAACTAGTACACTGATTAATGAACGGTCTTACAACCTGATACCCCCAATGTACTGTTTTTTTTTTGTTCCATACAGAGTTGTAAATTAAATTATATATTGTATTGACATCGGCTCAAATCGATGTATTCCATCTGGGATGAATGAAGAGTCCAATTTTGGCTCCATTCCTATAGATGCTACCCTAAGTTATCTACTGTATGAGAGAGAAAAACTAGTACACTGTTTAATGAACGGTTTAACAACCTGATGCACCCCAATGTACTGTCTTTTTTATTTCCATACAGGTCTGTAAATATTGTAATATGTATCAATTTGGTGTTTTCATATATTACCATCATACACATTTATGTGATATTGTGATATTGTGATATTATGTATTCTACTTGTCAATCTAGCCCTGCTACCAATCATGACGTCAACCTAGCCTGTTAACTGTTAACTGATTGCCGATTGTTCCCACCTGGTGTCAAGTACAGCCTACTTAAGTTATGTTTGTCACAGTTGTCATTTACACACTGATGAAGGCCGGATGGCTGAAAACGTTTTGTGTCCTTTGAAAATAAAAAACAACGATATTCAGAGTGCGGTCCCTACCTCCCTTTTTTGCATAATTAATATTGGACTACGCACCTGTCTGAGCGCAGTGGTTACCCTTTTCTACCATGGTATTTATATAGCCATCAATATCATCTGCCAAATGATTAGGACATAAATATATATATTTTTTTTAAATGTATTTATCAATTAACAAGTCTGAGTCCTCGTCTGCATCTTCCGAGTCCGATTGCAGTCAATGTTCGAGTCCAAGTCCAAGTCCAAGTGCTCAGTGCTAAAACCCCCCTTTACTATTCAGTGTCCACAGTTTCTCCCTCAGCATTCCCCTAGCTGGCAAGGATGAGAGCACTCCTCTCAGCCCACGCTCATTTTACCTACTGTACATGTACCTTGTACTATGTGTGTCACTATTAAACCTATATTGATCATGTAGATCCGTCTATGATCATAATTGATGAGTTTGGTTCCACCACAGGAGCATCTTCCGCCGTAGCGCCGAGGTCAGCAAAACTTAATGCGCAGACTGTCGCTTGGACCCCTATTAACCCGAACCTTTAACCTCTGACCTTATGCCCCACCTTGACCTGAAATAAGAGATGAAAAACAGATTTGTGTGATCATCGATTTTCTTAGTTATGATGCATTTCAACAAAACCTTCTAACCATGACCCGGCTCACTGTCCACTGTTCTCAATTCACAACCTCTTAACAATCGCCTTCAAAAGTGGCCATTTTAGTTTTAGTTTTTGAGGACTGCACACTTTTTTTGCAAACCAAAATACTATACTTTATACTTATAGAGCCTTGTCTCTTTTGAAAGATGACATTCTGAGGTTTCTGATACAATAAAATTAAATCGACTTTTAGTGCTAATGAAATACAGTAACATAGGTCTGAACTTGAGTTGTAGAAAAACTTGTTACTCGCGTTTTTGTGTAGTAGTTAGTAGTCCAGAAGTAGTATTTCCCAAAAAATTGGTATAGCTGAAATAACACTGGGTCCATAGCCTGAAGTATTGTGTCCAGATGTCCAGATTTCATAAAAATCCGTTCAGAAATGAGTGATTAGATGCAGTTTTGGTCAAAAGTGAGAGAGCTCAGAAAACGATTTTCGCATAGACTTCAATGCATTCGATGGAGAATTCTCTTCCTGTTTTGGCTCACCTAGAAATACGTTATGTGCATAACGAATTTTTCACCATTAGTATTCTGTTAATTTCGTATTGTATTTTGTTTACTTCGTAATGTATAGAGCTTGCTTAATTAGTATTTTGTTTCTGAGCCTCATTTAAGGCTTATTTTTCCACTTCCTGATATCTGCCAACAGCGCTCGCAAAGACGGAGCAGAATCTGCATGCAAAACCTGCACAGTTAAGGGTGCAATTCCCAGTGGCGGGTTGCCAAAAGAAAAATTCTTTTACAAAAATTATTAAATATTTGTATTAATATTATTATTTTTTTTTTTTTTTATATTTAAGTCAAGCAGTCACCATGTACACTACAGTATGGCTCGGCGGCCAGTCAAACTTTTCTTTTTTTTTAATCAGATTGCAGAATGGGTACAATACAGTACGGCTCAATACACACAATTTTATAAGGGGATGCAGACCAGAGAAAGACGTTTGTCTTGTTTACATCAGGGTCCCCCATTTTCAATTCATAGTGACATTTATGACATACAAGACATCATGACATTTCTGGCATAGGGACATACATGACATACAGGGGGGACCCTGATGGGGGACCCTGATGTAAACAAGACGAAAGTCTTTCTCTGGTCTGCATCCCCTGAATAATTGTATGTAGTCAAGTCAAGTCAAGAGTCAAGAGTTTAATTGTCACGGCATACAAGTATACAATGAAATGCGGGTGGTCTTGCCCGCAACGATGTGCAATACAGTAGTAACAACATATAATGGAATCCAATAAAACAACATTGTGCAATAACAGTAACATAGTAGGGCATATCGGTGTATTGAGCAGTACTGTACTGTACCCATTCTGCAATCTGTTAATAAAATGTTCAATCAATCAATCAATCAATCAGGTATTTAGTACTGTTACATTTGTGACATATACGGTATTCAAATATACAGTACTGTTACCCATAGATCCTGACAGAGTATATACATATGATGGGGAGGGGAGGGACTGTAGAATTTTTTTCAGATTTAAGCCAAATAATATATATAATATATTTCTCCCTCCCTCGCTCTCTCTCTCCCTCTCTTTCTGAATATTACACACACACAACACAAATATATACACACACACACGCACACACACAGTGGTTGCCTGCAGGATGTCTGGTTTGATTATGAATCAGAGAGAGAGATAGCCCCTTTGAATGTTATGAATTGAAAATGGGGGAACCTGATGTAAACAAGACGAAAGTCGTTCTCTGGTCTGCATCCCCTTAACAATTGTGTGTATTGAGCTGTACTGTCCCCATTCTGCAATCTGTTAATAAAGTTTTCAATCAATCAATCAATCACGTTAGTTAGCATCCAAGCTAGCCATAACAGTATAGCATCCAAGCTTCTTACCTGGGCCCTGTTTCTTGTACCTGGTTCAACTAAGTCGATCAAGATGTCATTATCCAGCTTCAGTTAACCCGATGTTCGAAGCCGGGATTTTCCTGTTCCTCGAAGGTGGATTCAGTCTTGTTAACTCAAGCCAGACTTGCGACTCAGGCTAAATGCGCGGCCGCTTCAGGCGAAAAGCCAGCACGTATCGATGGCAGAGATCCTGATTCTCTAACGGCATTGATTGATTAATTGATTTAAAACTTTATTGACAGATTGCAATACGGCTCAATCGCCTCGCCGACAAGTTAAATGCGTTATCTATAGGCTAATTTTAAGTCCCTCATTACCTCAATCAATCAGATTATATTTCTTTAAACTTGCCTGCTGGATTGAATAATCAAATGAGATCTTGCTAGCGAAAATAATTAGTTAAACTTATACAGAATTACGATACGGCTCTCTTACCCATTGATTGATGTATAGTCGATCTTTAACTTATCTCCAATGTGGTCTAACGGGTTGTTGTTTTGACTATCACGCAGACGACCGGGGTTCGAGACCCTAGTCTTTTCCTTCTTTTTGCAATATAGGAATAATTCAATTTGGTGCACGTTGAGAGCTATATAAAGAATGACATCCTCAATGCATGTAGATTTATAATATTTTAACTTAAAACCAGGCTACTTTGGCGTATAATCATTAATATTATATTCAAAAAAATCATATTGGAAACACCGGGTTTTGAACCCCGGTCGCTGGGTTGGCAGGCTTGAGCACTACCGCTGCACCACTGTGCCAGATGGGATAAATTCATTGTTTATACATTAATGAACGAGAGACCCGTGTTTAGAATATCCTTTGTTTTGAATGAAGTTTATCTCTTTATCCTCATTCATTAATGTGACGTCAACGGCTCATTCAATTTCTCAAATCCGTCAAACAGCGCATCTCATCAGACATCTTAATCCCAGTTACAATTAAAATAACCACATAATGTGTACATCGCACAAGCGAGCGCCACGGTATATATAACGTGCATTATTTAGGACAAAGTGAATTTAGTATCAGCATTTTGGGTCTATTTTACATTTCAAAAGCCCCCTCTGGAAGAATGGAGCACAAACACGTAATTCAGAATGGTATAATGCAGATCGTAGACTGTGGGAATAGTTTCAGGAAACGGGCTGTCACTTCTTTGCGGGGGCGTGGCGATGGTTCAGGCTAACTTAAACTTAAACTCTGCTTTCGACCAGGCTCAAACTTTTGGATCTGTTGTCATGGTGATTTGGAAAATCCACGTACGGGGAACCGGAAAGTCCGGCTAACTCAGTTATCCAGTTAAAGTTATCCGGCTAACTCAGTTATCCAGGTACAAGGAACGGGGCCCTGGTCAATAATCCTCCTTGCTCCTTCTGGACAGATAGATTTGTTAAATCATTATATCCACAGTGTGCTGGTCCTCAGAAAATGTCCCGCCGGCGAAAAATAAGTGCCTAATAAAGTGCTAAATGTTTGATAATAGAATAGAGGCTTCTAACATGCCTTACGGTGCCTGCTCTGTTAATAAAATGTTCAATCAATCAATCAATCCTGCGAGGGGATGACGTTCAGACCTATGGTTGCTTCAGACGTTGTCACGTGACTCACGTTAGCAAATGTGCAGAGGGGAGGCCAGACTACTTAGTCTGCTGACAGCCCCGTTTTAAGGTGGGGGCATGGCTTTAGTCAGCTCGAATCTGATTGGCTAGTATTGGTTTTGGACTCCACATACATGAATCACATGGTGGGAGGCTGGAGAAAGACACCTCCCCTCTGCCTCTCCTCTCCTCTGCTGCAGTGAACACAGTGAGTCTGACAGTGTGTTAGAGAGAGTGAGAAGGAGAAGAGGGAGACATTTCAACAAAAACAATTATAACACAGAGATGAAAAATTATGATTTTTTATTATTATTGCAAACTATATCAAATAAGATTTTTTTTTTTTTTTTTTTTTCATATTTCATATTTCATATTAATTCATATTTTAATAATAGGGAAGCCTGGCTTCCGTTGGCTTCCAGGAGGATTCGCCACTGGCAATTCCCACTGCGCAATTAATTCTTAGTGGATCCCGCCCTAAGTGTGTCTGACTCTAGCCCTATTTTAAAAAAAATCCGCCTAAACGTCCATGCCAAAGTAAATGGGAGATTACTCCACTTCTACAAGGTAGGTTAGCATGTTCTTGGTATCAAGGAACATCTATGGGCCTCAGGGAATGTATTCCCAGTGTCAGAAATAGTGTGTCTGTTACTATGCTTGAGTAAATTGTGATGAAACAAAGGAGAATATAAATAATAATTTTTCTTTGCATCTTTGACGGTGAATAACACCATGCTAACATTGAGTTTGGAGGAATTTCCTCGCGTAATGCACAGAGAATTCACATTATTCAGAGAAACTCTTATTTTCGAAAGAAATATGTATCTGTAAACAAACGTTGTGAAAATATACACTTTGACTGCTGTTTTGATAGGGTTAGGGTATTTACTCTTAGCTACATTTGAAGAAGAAACACAACATTAATTAATACAGTCTGTATTGATTGATTTATGATGAGAACACCAATTGCGGGACTATATTCAGAGTTAATTATGTTGTTTACACTGTTCATTTTTCAAATTTACTTTAATTGCCTATAATGTATTTCTACTATTACCCTACCTTTACATCCCCTCCCCCCTCTCCCATGCTGCTACTGTATGACTAATTTCCCCAAGGGGATCAATAAAGGAATATCTTCTCTTTTCTTCTCTTCTCTTCTCTTCTCTTCTCTTCTCTTCTCTTCTCTTCTCTTCTCTTCTCTTCTCTTCTCTTCTCTTCTCTTCTCTTACACACACACACTTCAGAGTACCTTGTCCTTATCCTCTTCATCCTTTCCACCCACACAGGCAGTAACCAGTACGGCTCAATCCTGGGGCACACGTCCGTGACGACCGGCAGCCTGCTGGACGACCACCACTGGCACTCTGTGGTGATAGAACGTTACCGGAGGAACGTCAACTTCACCCTGGACCGACACACGCAGCACTTCAGGACCAACGGGGAGTTTGACCATCTGGATCTGGACTACGAGGTGAGGAGGAGAGAGTCAAGAGACAAGACTTTTATTCAACCTGATTGATTGGGGAAAAAGGACATAAACGATCAGGTGTAACACCACTCTAACATGGAAGCATGTAAACAAATGGGGAAGTTTGAACAGAGACGTTTCAAAACAAAGACGAATCAACTCGCTTCCTACATTGTGTCTTGTGGGTTACACAACGCAGCTCATTGGCAGGCTAGCTCCAAGAGGATTGTAAACAGGAGCAGAACGCTAACGCTACTTTGGCCATGTTGAATTCCTAATAGGTGACGGGGCACCCATCGCCTTTTGGTTAAAAACTCAAAAGTCCCAAACAGAAATAATAATCAAATTTCACGTGTGTGTAGTCGAGACATGGGGCAACATTTAGATGCAAAAACCTTGTCATTTGAATGAATAACGCAAACACCATTTTGACAGCCATTTCTCCAACAAATCATCAACCGACAAACACCATTGTGTGGCACAGGGGTCGGCTACAATTTGAGTGGTTGTTTGTTCTAACAATTGAAAGTATACAACAAATATAACAACAAGTAAGATTCAAAGATAAGACATATAAAAATACACAAACTTAAAACAGGGTAGTAGGTGTGAGATCAGACTATCCAGGCTAAAAAGGCTAATTTTAAAAGCTAAAAGGGCCAACAGGCGGGAGCACCTTACTCTATGTTGAGGGGGAGGCCACTCTACAGCTTTGGGGAAGCAACCGTGGAGTGACAGGTGGGTGGAGTTTACAGCACCAGGGCAATTGATATATTACTTGAATACTTTGAGCTGTTACGGTGTGAGTTCACGCCCTCTCTTGTACCACAGTCCTTTTGGGTGAGGGCCGGACCGGCTGGCTGTTATTTCGAATGGACCCAGAACCCCGGTCGGGTCCGAGTTGGAACCACAGGTTTCCGGGGTATTTGGACCAGACCTGAATACCCCTGATTGATTGATTTCATTTTTATCATGCACTCAAGGTGCCAAGCTTTATGTAGTTGCAATGGGTGATAAAAGGGTTATAAATACAATGTGCTCTTTCTAGTTTCCTTTACAAGTATATATCATACACATATCATAAAAGTACCTTTCCTGAAGCCTTTCATACTCATCCAGCCAAAACAAATGAGCAGCTATAGAATATGTCTCTCTAAAGAGCAGCTACATGTCTTATTTTAACAATAACAGATGGAAATTGTCTTCCAAATCACATAACAAACAATTATTTCCCTCCTATCCTTAAATTACCTCTAAGTGGAATATCTATCTAGAAAGACAGAAAGACAGGAAATGTGTGGGCGGTATAGCACTCGCTCCTTGTATTAACATACAATTGAGTACGGTATAGACACACTAGTTGAAAGATGTGTTGTCTCTTTTGTTCTTTATTCCTTCTGCCTCTCACTCATGTACACTCATTTGTGGGAAGAAAGTCCATAATCTTTCATCTACGTCTCACTCTTACACACACAACATGCACACACACACATACACACAACCACTAATGCACTGTAAAGTCTGCCTTACCCTTCCATCTGTCATTGTGGATGTAAGGGATAATGTCCGACAAGGTGTACATTAAGGTATTTTAATGGAAGAGGCAGAGAGCCTTCTGACGCAAAGTGGAGTCTCGCCTCCGCCAAGTCCATTAAAATATGTCGATGTACAGCTTGAACTGCATTATCCCACGTATACCATAGCCGACTACGAAAGATAAAAAATGCTATTAAGATAAGGAGCACTTATTCATATTCATGTTTCCATGTTGTTTGTTCTTTGGCTAGACAGCTAATGTTATGCTAGCAGGCATTACGATCGCTAGGGTTGCATAAGGTTTAATAGTAAATATGATCTAACATTATGTTTAACACAAAGCTTAGGTAGTTATGCAGCCATCTGATTTGAAATGAAATGGATCAAATACAGCTAGCG
>NC_140176.1:38811413-38813913 GCF_963971535.1 Notolepis coatsorum | reverse complement strand
ATAATAATAATAATAATAATAATAATAATAATAATAATAATAATAATAATAATAATAATAATAATAATAATAATAAGGGCTCTTTTCTCCCCAAAGCCATCCCAAGTATGACAACAGCTGTGTTTGTTGACAGACTCAGTTACAAGCTAAATAGACAATAAAAAAAAGCTTAAGGTATACTTGTGCAAGGCCATCTCCATCATTGGACGCAATCTCTTTCTCTGTTGCATCTCTCTCCCTCTCTTTCTTAACCCCCTTGCCCACCTCTCTTTCTCTCTTGCATTTCTCCCCCTCTCTTTCTCCATATTTCTCTATTTCTTTCTCTCTTGTCCACCTCTCTTTCTTTCTCTCTTGTATGTCTCTCCGGTAGCACTTTATAATAAGACCCTGTTATAATACATTTATAAGGTATTTGTAGATAATGAACTAATCATGAACAAACCATTTATATACATTCATAAATGATTATTAAATCATTTATAACTATATTTGTATAACATTTACAAAGTATTCATAACGCATTAGTGGATAATGAACTAATCATGAACAAACCATATATATACATTCATAAATGATTATTAAATCATTTATAACTATATTTGTATAACAACAAATGGTTAGCCCTTAAGGGTTAATGTAGAATGTTCTTTACCAGACAACGCAGGGCTCTTTTCTCCCCAAAGCCATCCCAAGTATAACAGCTGTGTTTGTTGACAGACTCAGTTACAAGCTAAATAGACAATAAAAAAAAGCTTAAGGTATACTTGTGCAAGGCCATCTCCATCATTGGACGCAATCTCTTTCTCTGTTGCATCTCTCTCCCTCTCTTTCTTAACCCCCTTGCCCACCTCTCTTTCTCTCTTGCATGTCTCCCCCTCTCTTTCTCCATATTTCTCTATTTCTTTCTCTATTGTCCACCTCTTTCTTTCTCTCTTGTATGTCTCTCCGGTAGCACTTTATAATAACACCCTGTTATAATACATTTATAAGGTATTTGTAGATAATGAACTAATCATGAACAAACCATTTATATACATTCATAAATGATTATTAAATCATTTATAACTATTTGTATAACATTTACAAAGTATTCATAACGCATTAGTGGATAATGAACTAATCATGAACAAACCATATATATACATTCATAAATGATTATTAAATCATTTATAACTATATTTGTATAACAACAAAGGGTTAGCCCTTAAGGGTTAATGTAGAATGTTCTTTACCAGACAACGCAGGGCTCTTTTCTCCCCAAAGCCATCCCAAGTATGACAACAGCTGTGTTTGTTGACAGACTCAGTTACAAGCTAAATAGACAATAAAAAAAAGCTTAAGGTATACTTGTGCAAGGCCATCTCCATCATTGGACGCAATCTCTTTCTCGGTTGCATCTCTCTCCCTCTCTTTCTTAACCCCCTTGCCCACCTCTCTTTCTCTCTTGCATGTCTCCCCCTCTCTTTCTCCATATTTCTCTATTTCTTTCTCTATTGTCCACCTCTTTCTTTCTCTCTTGTATGTCTCTCCGGTAGCACTTTATAATAACACCCTGTTATAATACATTTATAAGGTATTTGTAGATAATGAACTAATCATGGACAAACCATTTATATACATTCATAAATGATTATTAAATCATTTATAACTATATTTTTATAACATTTACAAAGTATTCATAACGCATTAGTGGATAATGAACTAATCATGAACAAACCATATACATTCATAAATGATTATTAAATCATTTATAACTATATTTGTATAACATTTACAGATTGGTTCTACATTATTTATAACTCATTATCAACATTGTTTGTACTTGATTTGTTCATCATTAAATAATGTTGTTTAATGTGTAGTAACACATTTGTAGATGCTTTGAAAAATGGATATGAAAAAACGACTATACTGTATCTCCATTTATTTTTCATGTTCAACAAATGATTTGTTAATACATTCATAAAACATCTATAAATCATTTGCAGATGCTATTGTGGGGGCCAATCTGAAGTGAAGCCTATTCATCATTAACAAATGTCTAATACAGTTAATTATTTGTTAACTTTTTCACCACGTTACAAATGTTGTAGACAGCTTTCGGATACACCCTTCTTTGTGATTTATAGATGTTTTATGAATGTCTTAACAAATCATTTGTTGAACATGAAAAATAAATGGAGATACAGTATAGTCGTTTTTTCATATCCATTTTTCAAAGCATCTACAAATATGTTACTACACATTAAACAACATTATTTAATGATGAACAAATCAAGTACAAACAATGTTGATAATGAGTTATAAATAATGTAGAACTAATCTGTAAATGTTATACAAATATAGTTATAAATGATTTAATAATCATTTATGAATGTATATAAATGGTTTGTTCATGATTAGTTCATTATCCACCAATGCGTTATAAATACTTTGTAAATGTTATACAAATATAGTTATAAATGATTTAATAATCATTTATGAATGTATATAAATGGTT
>NC_140176.1:38771548-38803713 GCF_963971535.1 Notolepis coatsorum | reverse complement strand
TGGAAGAGTGATGCAGAGAGCCAGGCTGGAAGAGTGATGCAGAGAGTCAGGCTGGTAGAGTGATGCAGAGAACCAGGCTGGAAGTGTGATGCAGAGCTCCGCTGACCATAAGCTCACTTTTGCTAATTTCTTTGAAATTGCCTTCCCCACCTTTATTTACTGCACTTCTGCCACGGGTTCTCCTAGTGTTCCTCGTATACATCTTTAGACCTTTGGTTCTCAAAGTGTGGTCCAGTGATCCCCCAGAGGTCAGTTTTGTTTTATTTGTCACAAGGTACATTACAGTGAAATGCTTGGTTATGTATGAGCAGTGTTGGGCAAGTTACTTTTAAAAAGTAACTAGTTACAGTTACTAGTTACTTCTTCCAAAAAGTAACTAAATTACTTACTCAGTTACAAATTATAAAAGTAACTAGTTACTTCAGAAAGTAACTATTGCGTTTTCAACATACACAAATCTAAACTATTTAATGTTGCTGTGGGTAGCCTCCAATCAAATGCCATGTATGTAGATATTATAATTACTATGTTTATATAGTGGATCATACAAATACAATAGATTGTTTTGGAACTTTTGATATGTATTGCCCCTCAACAGGCCACAACTGGGCAACATTAAATTATGCTTGTTAAGCACTATACCAAAATAAATAACAAATATATACTGATTGATTGAACATTTTAATTACAGATTGCAGAATGGGTACAGCACTACGGCTCAATACACACAATTGTTAAGGGGATGCAGATCAGAGAAAGACTTTCGTCTTGTTTACGATTAGGGTCCCCCATTTTCAATTCATGACATACACAACATACAGATATAAGAATCTAATCGAATCATTCTAAACTATCTAATCATGACATTTAAGACATGCATGACATACAGATATATATCTCTGTGCACCAGACTGTGCTATTAAACCAGGAAGTGCAGCACTATGTTGAGCCCATAGATATAGAACTATATATTATGGTTGAGCCTGTCAGTAGAGCCACTGCCCTGCGCTGCAACACAACAAGAGTGAACCGCGGTGTCACGCTGACTGCTCGCTTATTATGTTGTTCCGTTGGATTCGTTTTGGATTATTTGGGCTCAAACCGTACACTACACGGACCCGCGGTCTCACGCTGACTGAATCGCTTGTGTTGTGGCTCAGACTCTGATGCGTTAGACCCGCCCACCTCTACCTCTGATTGGCTTACCATGACATTTTACTCAGCCTCAGCCAATCGTCAGCATGTATCCGCTTGCAATCGTCAGCATGTATCCGCTTGACTCACGCACTGCCCACTAAACAAGGAAGAACATATTGCCTCTCAGCGCAGATATCTGTCTGATGAAAGAAACAGGTTCATTCATAGTAACGCGCCGGATTTATTTGCAGTAACGGTAACAGCGTTGTTGAGATTGGAAGAGTAATCCATTAGATTACTCGTTACTGAAAAAACGAACGCCGTTAGTAACACCGTTACTTATAGCGCTGTTATTCCCATCACTGTGTATGAGCCCCCTGAAATTGTGCTTCATACAGTAAAAAGGTAAAAAGAACAAAGAACAAACACTAAAATATACAATATATACAAATGCAAATATTCTCAAATTTGGTAGATATAGTGCAAATATTTTTGTAATAAATAGTTAAAATATGGTGTAGTGTTATAAAGTGTCTAAAGTGAATGTGACAGCATTAGCGATCTGATGTCCATGTTTTTCCATTGGGTTTCTCTTATCAGGGGGGAAACCCTTGCGAGCACGGGGAGAACATGCTTTTTTTTTCCTATGCAAAATAATTTTCTTCAAAGTAACTAGTAACTGATGGCTTCAGATAAATGTAGTGGAGTAAAAAGTACAATTCCCTAAAATTTAAATACCCACATAAAGTACAAGTAGCTTGGAATTGTACTTAAGTACAGCACTTGAGTACAAATACTTAGTTAAGATAAGATAAGATAAGATATTCCTTTATTGATCCCCTTGGGGAAATTCAGGTTACTTTCCACCACTGCTAACAACTATCTTCTCTGATAGGGGTCCCTGTGAAAAAATATCCTTCCAAATGGGGGTCCGTGGCTTTTTGCCTATCAATTTTCTCTCGCCGTGAAAAGGTTTGAGAACCAACGCTATAGATCACCAAACAGCACTTAGGGCTGACACAAAACATTCTCCATCGAAACACAATCGCCATGAATTCCGCGGGGCAGGCAGGTATCTCCTCTAGGCAGAGTGACCTGCTGCACCTCCTCAATGGCGGGAGAAGAAAAAACCGCCTCCTCCGATCGCATCTCCTCTCAGGGTCTCTCTCCTCTCTCCTGTTCTCCTCTGTTATTATGGCCGATATCACCAAGTACGCGTCTCAACAGGCTTTGCGAGACCACAGTGTAACAGCCCTGACCCTGCCCTGACCCCAATCCCCAGTGAAGATAAGGAAGAACTCCCACAAAGAAACCTCAGTAGGACATTAAAGGGAGGAAACCACAGGATTCAATGCGAGGGTGGCCAGGCGTGCAATAGGCAAACAATGATACTATCATTGGGAAATAATTGGTGAAGTGATAAAAGGAAATAAAAAAACAAGGAACAAGGAACAGTATAGACAGTTTGCAATGGGTGAGGAGAGGAAACAGGGCATCAACGAAAGCATCCATAGAGATAACATCAGCGACGTCCATCAGGATTTCACACCCAGGACGATCATAATGAGCTGTGACACATGCCCGGATCTGTGAGATGGCACAGGGTGGCGAGACCACCTCTTCTCCCACTCCTCCTCATCTCCTCTCTTCTCCTTTCCTCCTTTTTTTGTCCTTTCTCTCCCCTGCTCCCACATCTCATATCCTCTCTCCTTCCGTTATCCAGCTTTATTGATTTAGTACAATGCAGTTAATCAGTATTTAAATAATAATAGTAGATATTGTCCTTCTCGGTCTGTTTCTCTCTCTCTCTCTTTATCTCTCTCTGTCTCTCCTTATGTCTCTCTCTAGCTCTCTCTTTCTCTATCTCTCCCTCTCTCTTGCTCTTTCTCTCTATCTCTCTCCCTCTCTCTTTATCTCCCTCTCTCTCTGTCTCTCTCTTTTCTCTCTCTCTATCTTTCTCGCTCTCTCATTCTCTCCATCTCTTTTTCTCTCTCTCTCTCTCTCTCTCTCTCTCTCTCTCTCTCTCTCTCTCTCTCTCTCTCTCTCTCTCTCTCTCTCTCTCTCTCTCTCTCTCTCTTTCACCACTTTTCTCCCTCTCTCTGTCTTAACCTGTTCCACCCCCGGGTGAAAATCTGCATAAAATGTATACCTAGGTAAATGGAAAATTGCTCCACTTCTACAAGGGCTATTTGCATATTCTTGTTATCTAGGTACATCTATGGACATCAGTGAATGTATTCTCAGTGTCAGAAATATTGTGTCTATTACTAGGCTTGCTTAAATTGTGATGAAACAAAGGAACATATGGATTATGATTTTTCTGTTCATCTTTGACAGTGAATAACACCATGATAATAATGACCAGTAATTCAATTCAATGTGCTTTATGGGATTTATCGATTAAGTACAATACAGTTAATCAATTCAAATTGTAACTATTGTCCTTCTCTGTCTGTCTCTCTCCCCCCCCCCCCCCTATATCTCTCTCTAGTTGAGTTTTGGAGGAATGCCCTACAGTGGGAAGCCTCTGAGTGGAGGGAGGAAGAACTTTAAGGGCTGCATGGAGAGCATCAACTACAACGGAGACAACATCACTGACCTGGCCCGGCGCAAGAAGCTAGACACCTCCAGCTTTGTAAGACACACACACACACACACACACACACACGCACACGCACACGCACACGCACACGCACACGCACACGCACACACACACACACACACACACACACACCCAACACACTTTGATTAAAAACCAGAGAGATAGTATAGAAAGAGCACGCTTCAGAGAAATCCTGTTCCCCCATGGCCTTGGCGCCATTTGAGTCAGAGATGTTTCAAAAGTCGTTGTCTCTTCCTGTAATCCGGCAGTCACGTGACTCACACCTTGACACTGCTTTGAATGCATTATCTTTCCTTATTATAGTATCTTTGACTTGAGTCACATGATCTTCTTCTACAGCGTGTGCAGGGGAAATAGACTGTGCATGTGTGGATACTGCCACATAGAGGCTCTTCTTCTACAGCGTGTGCAGGGGAAATTGACTGTTCATGTGTGGATACTGCCACCTAGAGGCTCTGATTTATTCCACAACAAGGTCACTGATCCCCATCACTCCTTCAAGTGGCACTAATGCGTAAGATTAGAATACCACTAAGAAGAAGTAGAGTTGCGTTCTGGGTAGCAGGTTGCGTTTCTGAATTTGCCAAATTTTCTTTCCCAGGAGGATATAAGGCAGGATGGAGGAAGGTATCTGAAAAGCGAAATAAATTTGTTGGAAATGATCAGACAAGATTAGTATCGCGAAAGGTGCATGTCTGTGGACAATGGGTAGGAGAAGGCATGGAATGGCTAGAGGGACCATTTAGCCTTGAATATAGCCCATTTAGCCATGCATAATAGACCATTTAGCCATGATTATAGACCATTTATCCATGAATATAGACCATTTAGCCACAAATATAGACCATTTAGCCCTGCATATAGACCATTTAGCCCTGAATATAGACCATTTAGCCATGATTATAGGCCATTTATCCATGACTATAGACCATTTAGCCACAAATATAGACCATTTAGCCCTGACTATAGACCATTTATCCACAATTATAGACCATATATCCATGACTATAGACCATTTAGCCACAAATATAGACCATTTAGCCCTGAATATAGCCCATTTAGCCCTGAATATAGACCATTTATCCCTGACTATAGACCATTTAGCCCTGAATATAGACCATTTAGCCATGACTATAGACCATTTAGCCATGAATATAGACCATTTAGCCACAACTATAGCATCGATCACGAGGACGTCCCACACTAACCTACGTGGACGTACTCAGGAGAGATGCGGGAACAGAAAACTCCGGCGAGCTAGCCAGATGCATGGAGGATCAGGATGACTGGAAGCACTGATGGACGGCCCGTCCGAGGACGACCTAGATAGATAGACCAGTTATCCCTGATTATTACATGGCGTTTTCACATTCGCCGAAATGCTTGGTTGTGATTGGTCAATAGCTCGCGTCAGAGGTCCGTTATCACACAATAATGACCGCTGTGGGACAATAATGACCGCTGTGCGCAGCTGTTCGCAATCAAGCCCCACTGACACACTGCCTCAGTGCAGCTCAGCATATGCACAGCTGCACTCAGTCATGCAATCAGACCAGAGACCACAGACCTGCCGGCCAGGGTGCGATCCACGGGGGAGCTGGGTGAGCCATGGCTCCCTTAGATCAGACATCAGCTCCCCTGAAAACATGATTTGTGATTTTTTGGGGGGTCTCTAAATTACTGAAAATAAATGCTACTTTTGCCATGCATTTCTCATTTTTCTGAAATTTTCTGTATCATCATCGTGTATAATAATAAACGTATGCTATTTTGGATGTATGATTAATGATTTGCGCACTAATTCACACACGTATTATGGCAACATGCATGCTATTCTTGCAATTACCATTCGGAGCGCGGCGGCGCTGCAGCCTGCACGCACGGCACAAATCAAACTTGACCCGCACGTTGTAACCTGTGACTTGTTGACTTGACAGTGATAGTTTTGACAGGTAAATAAGGTCATTCAGGAATGGATAATGTCTAAACGAAAAATGCAACAAGTAAGCCTAACCAATTTTGGTTTGACAGAGCAGCAGGAGGCGGGATCATCTACAGGCGACACCGTTACACCTGCTGCTGCTGCGGTGGTGGGGACTGCTGGCAGCAGGAAGAGTAGAATTTTGCAGAACACCGGCGCCTGCTGCGGTCGTATCAGAACAGGAGTCTGAGAGAGATCCCTGAATATAGACAATTTAGCCACGACTATAGACCATTTAGCAATGAATATAGCCCATTCAGCCATGGATATAGACAATTTAGCCATGAATATAGCCCATTCAGCCATGGATATAGACAATTTAGCCACAAATATAGACCATTTATCCCTGAATATAGACCATTTAGCCCTGCATATAGACAATTTAGCCACGACTATAGACCATTTAGCCACAACTATAGACCATTTAGCCACAAATATAGACCCTTTAGCCACAAATATAGACCATTTAGCCATGCATATAGACAAAATTAGCCCTGAATAGTGACAAATTACTACTTCACCAAGTAGAAGTATTCTTGATGAACCCTGGAGCCATCATAGACAATCGTCTCCTTCTCCGGAAACATTTGCAAGTCCACTGGCAGTGAGAAGGAAGGAATTAGGACAAGTAGAAGAAGGGAAGAGGAATGATTGTGACGAGAACCAAGAAAGTGCTGAAGAAGAATCAACTACAGAACCGGTGAGGCCATGCGAGCTGAACTGAAACTAATTGGCAATTTAAAAGATGGTGTTTTACAAGACAGTTTGAAGTGGTTGGGTGGGGAATTAGGAAAAGTGATCATTGTCAAGTCTTTGCGCCAACAGAGTCGGCATTGAAAGCAACTATGCCATGAAGAAACGTCAGGTTCTGTCTTTTGACTTGAAAGGTGCTGTTTGTGTCAAATCGATTGGGATGTGGAGGGATTAAAAGAGTTGAGGTGAAGCGAGGTGTTCGACGTGCTACAATAATGGACAGAGAGTGGGCGGAGCTTGTCGGTGTTGCCGAGTTGTGAAAGGGACTCAAATACTCGGCACAAGTTCAAATACCATTGGTAAACAAACATAGTGCTGGAAATATACACTTTGACTGCTGTTTTGACAGTTAGTGTCAAAGTTAGTGTCTTTACTTTTGGCTACATTGAAAAAAAAAACATGCAACATTAATTCATACATTCTGTAGAGATGGATTTATGGCATGATATCAACCAGACCGCTCGGGCTTAAGAGGTCAATGTAAGATAAGGGCCCTATATTTGATTTTGAAACGGGCCCCCTGAACCTTAAGGCCGCCTATGGGGCAGACGTGTGGTGGAGAGCCAAGGGATTTCAGTTCAGCTGTTGATGAGGGCCACGGGTAGACGGGTAGACCCCAGGTGGTAAGAGCAGGCAACTGCACCTCCTCATCCATCACGCTCAACATAGGGGCCCCCTAGGGCTGTGTTCTGAGTCCCCTCCTCTACTCCCTGTACACACATGACTGTGTAGCACAGCGGAACAACAACACAATCATCAAATTTGCTGATGACACAGTAGTGGTGGGCCTGATCTCTGCCAACGATGAGAGGGCCTACCTGGAAGAGGTAGAGAATCTGTCGCAGTGGTGTCAGGAGAACTGCCTCTCCCTGAACGTCAGCAAAACAAAAGAGATGATTGTGGACTTCAGAGGGTCGGGGGTCAGGGACTACAGCCCCCTCAGCATCGACGGGGCACCAGTTGAGAGAGTGAACAGTTTCAAGTACCTAGGAGTCCACATATCCGAGGACTTGACATGGACCACACACATTGACAGTGTTGTGAAGAAGGCACGGCAACGCCTCTACTTCCTCAGGCGCCTAAGGAAGTTCCATGTCAGTCAGAAGATCCTTAAGAACTTCTACTCATGCACAATAGAGAGCATCCTGACTGGCAATATCACCTCCTGGTTTGAGAATAGCACCGCACAAGACCGCAGCAGACTACAGAGAGTGGCCCGTTCAGCCGAACGCACAATTGGAGGGGGGCTTCCCACTCTCCAGAATATTTACAACAAGCGGTGCATGGGTAAGGCTAAGAGAATTATCAAAGACTCCAGCCACCCAAACAACTGCCTCTTTGGCAAGCGATACCGGAGTCTCATGGCAAGCACAGAAAGACTCAGAAGAAGCTTCTATCCCCAGGCCATCAGGTTGCTCAACCAACAATAACACTATGCAACAACCATCAAAAGCACTCACAGCACACACATCCACACGAACACACTCACTTTAAACAAACAACTCACTGCAGCACCCACTCTACACACTTTAGAACACCTAAACACACTTTATAATTATTGGCAAATAATTTGCACTACAACCCATAACTCAGTACACCTTACTGTAAATTGTACCAAAATTGTACCTCATCCCATTTCTGCTTTGCACTATATAGTATATTGTAATTAGTATATTGTATAGTATATTGTATGGTAACTCAGTTACTTCTACTCTGCATTGAACATTGTACATATGTACATACTGAACACTTGTGTCTACGTACGTGACTTCAATTTTATACTTGCTATACTTATTTTATTTTATACTTATCCTTTTGTCTAGCACAGTCTCTGGAGCGTAACAGAAAGAAGCATTTTGTATAAAAGTATTCTGTACTTCTGTATGACAACTAATAAAGAAACTTGAAACTTGAACTTGAGTGTGGTGGAGAGCCAAGGGATTTCACTTCAGCTGTTGATGCGGGCCACAGTGGTGGAGAGCCAGGGAATTTCAGTTCAGATGTTGATGAGGGCCACAGTGTGGTGGAGAGCCAGGGAATTTCAGTTCAGATGTTGATGCGAGCCACAGTGTGGTGGAGAGCCAAGGGATTTCACTTCAGCTGTTGATGCGGGCCACAGTGGTGGAGAGCCAGGGAATTTCAGTTCAGATGTTGATGAGGGCCACAGTGTGGTGGAGAGCCAGGGGATTTCAGTTCAGATGTTGATGAGATCCAAAGCTGGAGGGAGGAAAAACTGTTCCTGCGTTTCATTGTTTCAGTCGTGGTTTTAGCTTGTCAGGTCAGGGACGATGACTTTCTCTGCTGTCTGGATGGTGTGTCTCAGGTCGGCCTAATTGCCTCGAGTGCTGGCTGACCCTGAGTCAGCCTTTTATGGTGAGGACAGACGCATAACAGTCATGTAGAATTGGACCATTATCGCCTGACGCAGGTTGAACTTCAGCCGTTGAACTTCTCTCTCTTTAGCTGTTTTTTTTTATGTTTTGTTATTTCCCGGCATCTTTTCTCGATCTTCCAATCACAACTGTTGCTTCCCTCAGACAAAGTCATACTGGCCAGCAGCGTAACTAGTAAGAGTAGGAGATGTACAGATATAGATATATTATCCACAGAAATGTAAAAGGACTGTATGCAGGTAAGTACAGACAGGTGTGGATAATCTCCAAATTAATCATGAGCAGTTTATTTATCAAGACCAAGTTAGTAGCCGTGTTGAAATGAAATATGTCCGATGTAACGGTTGAACCCAGGTGCAGATACAAACAGGCAGAGACCATGTCGAATCAAAGGAAACCCAAACTGTGGGGATATTTATTAGGAACAGGGAGAATACGTTAACCAGGTTCTCAGACAAGCAGTGGATTGTGACCGGCCTAGGTTCTCAGACTGTCCAGGGAGTAGGTGAGTAGCAGGGTAGTGTTACGAACTGGCTCAAGCTCGCAACAAGAATAGGGAGACACAGGCACAATTTAAGAAATAACAAAGAATGTATTATAAGTAATTTAAAGGAGCAGCCAATATATATGAGTATCAGTGTGTCAGCAGTGTGTGGATGAGTGTATGTGCAGCATGAATGTGCAGGTGTAAAAGCAAAGAAAAGCAACCAAAACAAATGAACCAAAATTAACAGCCAAATTACCAAATAACCAAATAACCAAATAACCAACAAACAGCAACCAACCAGACAAACAAAGAACCAAAAACAAATGGGGAGTTCGCCAGAGATCAGAGGCAGCCTCTCTCTGATATCCTGTGCCTGGGACACACCGGCCCAGGTGGCGTGTATCGCTTCCGCAACGGAATTCGGTTTCCTGGTTCCTCTGATTGGCCACGACCCCCACGTGACCCGCCCCTCTATCCACCGCTCTGCTGCTGCCGTGCGCGGCAGAGAGCGGCCGCGGACTCGCTTGCTTCCTCAATTTATACGCATGGAAGTATTGACTGAATGAATGAATGAAAACTTTATTTAACAGATTGCAGAATGGGTACAATACAGTACGGCTCAATACACACAATTGTTAAGGGGATGCAGACCTGAGAAAGACGTTTGTCTTGTTTACATCAGGGTCCCCATTTTCAATTCATATAGAACGACTACGCCGTAACAAATCATTAAAAAAATATACCGTTAACTGGAATATGTTGTGCCTTTACACATATGTTGGATTATGTAATTGGTTTGTCATGACAAACAAATAAAAAAATTGCGATTTACCCGCTGGCTACGACAACACACAGTGACTGCATGTAGTCACTGTGTGTTGATGTTGTAGCCACCTCCTCCACGGCAGGAATACTAAGCTCCCCCTTAAGCTCCAGGAAGAGGGGAGAGGCTGAAAACCCGCAGTTCTTGCCCGCCTGATGGGAGCCGAATCCCCGCATCTGATTTGTCTGATGAATACCCCCAAACATGGAGGTCCCGAATGCATGGAAGTATTGATTGCGCCGTAACAAATCATTAAAAAAAGATACCGTTAACTGGAATATGTTGTGCCTTTACACATATGTTGGATTATGTAATTGGTTTGTCATGTCAAAAATATCGCATCGTTCTTTATGAATTGAAAATGGGGGACCTTGATGTAAACAAGACAAACGTCTTTCTCAGGTCTGCATCCCCTTAACAATTGTGTGTATTGAGCCGTACTGTATTGTACCCATTCTGCAATCTGTTAAATAAAGTTTTCATTCATTCATTCATTCATTCATTCATTCATTCATTCATTCATTCATTCATTCATTCATTCAATACTTTCATGCGTATAAATTGAGGAAGCGAGCGAGTCCGCGGCCGCTCGCTCTGCCGCGCGGGGCAGCGGCAGAGCGGTGGATAGGGGTCAGGTCACGTGGGGGTCGCGGCCAATCAGAGGAACCCGGAAACCGAATTCCGTTGCGGAAGCGATACACGCGGCCCGCGTTTGCCCCAATTAGCTGACGAGCCTTCCCCAGCTCTGCTCTGCCAGCCAGAGCAGAGGAAGACAACACAGTGTGGGGGAGGGTCATAGCCGGGAGCGGGTTCTCAGACAGTCCGGGAGATTCACACGGAGAAGAGTAGTCAGACAGGCGAAGGTCATACACAGGGATCCAGAACTCGGGAGCAGGGTGTGGAGCCAGGTAGAGAACTGTGAGCAAAGGAGGACAAGACAAGTTAGATGAAGCAAACAAACAAGGACAAGAACGAGCAATACTACTAAGCACTGACTGGTAAATGAGAAACTACGATCTGGCATAGGTAGAGCGAGAGAGAGAGCAAGAGAGAGCGAGAGAGAGCGAGAGAGAGCGAGATAGAGAGCGAGAGAGAGAGAGAGAGAGAGAGAGAGAGAGAGAGAGAGAGAGAGAGAGAGAGAGAGAGAGAGAGAGAGAGAGAGAGAGAGAGAGAGAGAGAGAGAGGCTAGGCCGGAATAGAGTGAGAGAGAAGCTAGGCCGGAATAGAGTGAGAGAAAACCAAGGGTTACAGGAGACGGAAAGCCTGGAGGCTTGGAGGTGCATGACATCTGGTGATGAATGAAATGAGGAAAGAATAGCATGTGATCCCCAGGATGCCTTGATAGTGAGTTGAGTCCTTTTGGATTTGAATGCGTCAGGGATGCAGGATGCGTACCTATAGGGAGGTGTAGTCTCACATCACTGGTTGTTCCACCCGTATAGGGATTTATCATTGGGAAAATGGATTATCGGCTATTGTAACAATTCTGCCGCTTGGAATTTGAAATACGTTCCACTTTTGCACAAAATGAGTTCCCTTCTATCACTAACATTATTGTTTAAGCATTTTTGGTTGAAATAAAATTCAGCGATTTTTTTGTAATGATTAATTGTGAAAATGTTCATGTTGAGCTATAGATTGTGGATGAATAAGCACAGAAAGGTACACCATGCCAATGTTAATGCTTTATTTGTTTTAAATGAGACAATTTAGAAATGGGCAATGGGGAAATGCATTGGGTTGGACAGAGGGTGGAACACGAAAAACGGCAATGACGTAACCACTACACCTCCCTATTTACATCAACACAGCAAACCCTGTAGCTTTCAATCGGGTGTCGAGAAATTGTCTCAAACTAAGAGAAAACCTCTGCCTTTGCATCAAAACATCTCAA
The DNA here is from genome assembly GCF_963971535.1 of Notolepis coatsorum. Taxonomy (NCBI): domain Eukaryota; kingdom Metazoa; phylum Chordata; class Actinopteri; order Aulopiformes; family Paralepididae; genus Notolepis; species Notolepis coatsorum. Next base: position 38,791,622 of record NC_140176.1, on the reverse strand, counting down.
TAAATGGAATAATGAATAATGGACTGGTCCCTTGCTGACCTCACAAAGACCCTGCGAGACTGCTTTCACGTTTTCCTTTGGTATTCCAGGTGCATTTTCACTGTGGCTTGAAATAAAACATTTTACTGCGACAGGAGCCGTTTGCATTAATAATAATAATAATAATAATACATTTTATTTGGTGGCGCCTTTCACGACACCCAAGGTCACCTTACAGGTCATAAAAACACAGCAAAGCAGTTAAAAGTCGAGGTTAAAAACAAAACAAACAACAGGAAGTATAAAACAGTGAAGTTAAAATAACAAAACAAACAAACAGCAGGGGGTATAGAACAGTAACACAGGTTATAGTGAATATGCAAGATTAAACAGGTGGGTTTTCAGTTGTGATTTAAATGATGATAGGGAGTCAGACTGTCGGATATGTGGGGGCAGGGAGTTCCAGAGTCTGGGAGCCAAGCAGCTGAAAGCTCTGGCACCCATGGTGCAGAGGCGTGAGCTGGGGGTGGATAGGAGTCCAGTAGAGGATGAGCGGAGGGTGCAGGAGGGGGTGCATTCCTGGAGGAGGTCAGTGATGTAGATGGGGGCTAGATTGTGGAGGGCTTTGAAGGTGAGTAGGAGGTTTTTGAAATCGATCCGGTAGTGCACAGGGAGCCAGTGTAATTGAATGAGGACGGGGGTGATGTGGTCAGAGGAGTTGGTGCGGGTGATGATCCTGGCAGCAGAGTTTTGGATGATTTGGAGTCTGTTGAGGAGTTTGGTGGGAAGGCCGGTGAGGAGAGTGTTGCAGTAATCGATCCGGGATGTGACAAATGAGTGGACCAGGGTTTCAGTGTTTGATTGTATTTAAGCATTACATCACACGCAGGAGTGGTTTGTGACCAATAAACCATGCCTAGGGGTGGTTGTTAGGCCCGAGGCGCAGCCGAGGGTCGTTAGACCCCCCTAGGCATGGTTTATTGGTCACAAATCACGACTGCACGTGGTGTAAAGCTTTTATACAACTGCCAGATTCATCCAACCTTATTTCTATACAATAAACACACATTAATCGAAGATTTATTGAAAAAACCATCCGCCAGAAAAAGTAGTTCCCACAACTCCATGTGGAAGCAGCTTGAAGTGCATCCAACCAAACTAACACATCCAACTGTGTATTATTGGAATGATTGAGAGAAGTTGCCTCATGTGGAAGCAGCTTGAAGTGCATCCAACCAACTAACACATCCAACTGTGTATTATTGGAATGATTGATTGAAAATTTTATTACCAGATGCAGAATGGGTACAATACAGTACGGCTCAATACACACAATTGTTAAGGGAATGCATAGGAAAAAAACGTTTTCTTCGCCCTATTTTTTTATTTATTTCTTTTAGCCTAAACTTAACCAGTTGGAAACCAGGGGTACAGTAATAAAATTAGCAATCAACCAATCAATCAATTCAATAGACCATGCTCACTTAAAACAGCGCTGCTTCTCTCTCAGTCTGACTCCCCCGCTGTTGCAGACAGGAGTGTGTGTGTGTGTGTGTGCGTGTGTGTGTGTGTGTGTGTGTGTCACAGTGTGTGTGTGCGTGTGTGTGTGTATGTGTGTGTGTGTGTGTGTGTGTGTGTGTGTGTGTGTGTGTATGTGTGTGTGTGTGTGTTTGTGGGTACGCCAGCGTCGGACAGTGAGAGAGAACGCTGCAGTCAGTAGCAAGAAGGAAGTAGAAATTTAAATCAATCAATTAATCTATCAATCAAACCGCGATTTTTCTTTTGTTCTAGATTGCCTCAAGACCCATCAATTACATCATCCAACATTGTTTAAAGGGCTAACACATTCCCCTTGACAGAATCGCTTCATATTTAGTCGTTTAGTCGCCATTAACATATCCATTTGTAAATATTATTGGCCACCTTCTTGTGATCCGGCGGAGTGATGTGATGTGGGTCGGTTGTGGGCGGGTCCTGGGCCAGCAGCGTGGATTGTTGCCAATAAAGACGTGTAAAATGACTGTTTCAGCCAATCAGAATCGAGAAATTTGCATGCCGTTGTATAATGTAAGATCTGTACCACCAGCTATTAAACCCTCTCACCTCTTCTCATCAGGCGCATGGCACCCTGAAGAGCTGCTGGTTGGAACCTCAGTATAATGAAATTGAGCTTAAAATCAACTGTAAACAGTGTTCGTTATGTTCCCTGATGTATATCCCTCTCTCTCTCTCTCTCTCTCTCTCTCTCTCTCTCTCTCTCTCTCTCTCTCTCTCTCTATCAAGCTCTCTCTCGCTCTCTCTCTCTCTCTCTCTCTCTCTCTCTCTCTCTCTCTCTCTCTCTATCTCTCTCTCTATGTCTATCTCTCTCTTTCTCCATATCTCTCTCTAACTCTCTCTCTCTCTATGTCTCTCTATCTCTCTATCTCTCTTTCTCCCTCTCTCCATCTCAGCTGAGAGTGTTTCCTTGTTCCTGTCTTAAACTGATTGAACTACTGGCAGCAGCAATCAAGTCACATCACAGTGGCTCCTGTGATTGCTACTGATGACTCACACACTCACTCAGTTATAATCAAAAGAGACCCACTCCACTGCTCAGGACACACACACAATTAGAGCACACACATAGAAATATATGTGGATGTACAGACACACACAGAACACACAAACATAGTGTACGTACGCACGCACACACAAATGCATGCGTGTAACTCTCTCTCACACACACACACACACACACACACACACACACACACACACACACACACACACACACACACACACACACACACACACACACACACACACACACACACACACACACACACACACACACACACACACACACACACACACACACACACACACACACACACACACACACACACACACACACACACACACACACACACACACACACACACACACACACACACACACTTAATCAGGAAGCGTCTGTGGTTGGTAATGGCCCATGGAGTTTGTTAATTATTTAATTCAGAGGAGAGTGGGAAAGCACTTTGGTAATTAGTGCTGAAAGTCTCCATTACCACAACATATCAATCACAGACACAGTCATACATGTGTACACACACTGCCTATAGCTCCAAATCACACCATGTGACACACATTTAATACAAATTAAATAAATGTTAAATAAAGAAAATAAGTAAAATGTAGCTATTGACAATGTAGCAGCTATTGGACTGCTGCCATTAGCTGGAGAGCTAGCGGCTGGAGAACTAGAGAACTGCTAGGACTATCTGACTTACAGTAATACTTAAAAACTGCATGGACTCTGGTGCAGTGTGTTACTACGTTATGGATGTATACTATCGTCACTACTAATACTGACTGATCGAATCCTGCCATTCCACTACTATTATCACTATCATTACTATGTTTTATATATGGGACGCTTTTACCCTGTGAGGAGGGGGTTTTGCGGAGCCCAATAGCAAACACAGGAGGAGAGAGAATGGAGCGGTTTAGGGTGTTTTAATAGTATTTCCCCAAGCATACAGTTTACAGGCAAATACAGGAATGTACAGGTACGTGTTGTAATAGGCGAGAGCAGGAGCACTCCTTGTGCAGCACGGGACAACAGGTACAGGGATGTACGATAGAGGAGAGCTGGTGCACTCCTAGTGCAGCACGGGACAACAGGTACAGGGATGTACGATAGAGGAGAGCCGGTGCACTCCTAGTGCAGCGCGGGGTAACAGGTACGTGTTGTAATAGGCGAGAGCAGGAGCACTCCTTGTGCAGCACGGGACAACAGGTACAGGGATGTACGATAGACGAGAGCTGGTGCACACCTAGTGCAGCACGGGACGTCCAGGTTGGAGGTGTACTGGAGCGGTGATCCTGGGCACAGAGAGAAACAGATTAGGACAAGGTATATCAACGAGGACAGGGTTGCAAGGCTTTAGGTTCGTCGTTGTACCTAGGTAGCTAGTTTAACACTGCGACGAGGGACGACAGGATCCGTCAGGTGATATAGGGGCTGCTGATGAGGGAATCCCTCACAGCCGCGCTGATTGATGCTCGTCTGGCAGCGTGGGAATGCTGCAGCAGGAAGCTGCCCATATATGGGTGCGGCAGGATGGGGGCAGAGGAAGGCCCGAGCCCTGACCATGACATACCCTTACCCCATTCAATACCAAGTGCTGATTATCTAAGGCAGGGGTCTGCAATTAGGTTTGCCCAATTTTCCCCAAGCCATTGTATGGCAGGCCAATGATAGTGAACATTTTTTAACTCTGTCAAAAATTATCTATCTATTATAAAGTGCTTCTCACAGTGAATAACACATGAACAGATCAGTCATTTGATTTTAATGCAGGTGCTTGCATTATAAATCGAATGTATTATTATTAGTATAACACATGAACAGATCATTAGGGTGCATTTGATTTGAAGCACCACAGCGGGTGTATTATACATCGAATGTATTATTATTATTATTATTATTATTATTATTATTATTATTATTATTATTATTATTATTATTATTATTATTATTATTATTATTATTATTATTATTATTATTATTATTATTATTATTATTGTTTTATTATTATTATTATTACTATTATTATTATTATAACACATGAACAGATCAGTAGGGTGCATTTGATTTGAAGCACCACGGCGGGTGTATTATACATTGAATGTATTATTATTATTAAAACACAACACTCACCATAATGCAGGCAGCCCTGCCCTGGGCTTATTATTGTTTTTGCTTCGGTCCTCCAAAATCCATGCTCATGTTTGAAACATGTCAAATGTCCACTCGCGTTGAATGCCCACCCAATGTCCACCCAACTTGAACACAGTTGCTTGCTTCATTGCCTCGTGTTGCCATGTCAACACGCGAGAGTCACCGGTTGAAGTTATCCAAAGACGTTTGTTTTGTTTTTGCAAACGTTCCTCGCATTTTTTTTATTTATTTTTTTAATCCTTTATTTATCCAGGAATGTCCCATTGAGATACAAGATCTCTTCTTCCAGGGAGTCCTGACCAACACAGCACACAACAAGTTTCAACATAAAACAGGGCATTAAACAAAAAACATACAATTCAAATATATTTGTGCAGTGGCAAGGAGCATAATCACATCAACAATAGCATCAGGTAAAACAGTTACACGTTTCATAAAGGGCTAATCGTAGCATACCTTTAAAAGCATTCACAGTAGGAAGTGCCTGTAGACAAAGTTTCACTTGCAGCGTATTCCATAAAAAGGGAGCATAGTGGGAGAATGCAGCTTTACCAAGCTCTGACTGCATCAAAGGAACATTTAACAGCATCCCATTTGCTGCTCGTCTGGTATTAAAAAAGCAAGTATAAAAGGACAGAAGTCTGGAGATATATAAGGGCAGCTTACCTAGCAATGACTTAAGGATAAAAATCAACATGTGTGATTGTCTTCTTTGGTACAGAGAGGACCATCCTAATGACTGATACAAAGTGCAGTGGTGGGTGCGAGAGCCTGCACCCGTTACAAAACGTATGGCAGTATGGTACGCAGAATCCAGCTTTTTAAGCAGGGAGGAAGGAGCATGCATATAGATTACATCGCCATAGTCTAATACAGGCAGAAAGGAACTCTGCACAATTCTCTTCCTGGCTTCAGACGGGAAACATTTCTTTAACCGGAAGAAAAAGCCCAGTTTAGGTCTAAGTTTTCTCAGTAGGTTCCCAATATGAACATCAAAGCATGATGGCATCCCAAACGCGGAAGTGAAAGTGAAATTCCATTGGTTCTCCCAGTCCATGTGACCATTTCTAGCATTTCAATTGGCTATAGTGACAGCCATAGATATGATGAATAGATATATACAGCTTCACAAAGACACTCTGGCGTCACGACGAGTGAATATTTCCTGCGCGTAAAATAAACATCATATTCTCAAAATACCCTAACAGGCCAGAAATGATTGCTGGCGGGCCCATTTCGGCCCGCGGGCCGCCTATTGCCAATCCCTGATCTAAGGGATTGTACTATCTAGTCCTATAAGCTCAACTATGTTCTATATACTATTATTACCTCTTCTGCCACACACACCAATCAATCAACAGATCGGGACGTTTTTTCAGCATAGGCTACACAGCTATTAAAACAACTGCCTGCAGAGCAACAATTTGCACAGGAAAGGGCTTTAATTAGGCTAATAATTGTTTTGTTGATTGTGATTATGAAAATGCATGGCACTGCCGAACGGATGATCTCTGAGAAGCAGCTGGAGATGAGAACAGGAGGAAGAAATGGAGAGCAGATATGTTCTCCTTCTCTGTGTTCATGGCATATAATTATACAGATGAATAGCCATGACTCCAGAAGACGTGATGCAGTTGACCAGGCGCTCCTTCAACGTGGCCCAGGATGCAGTCGCGTACACAGTACACCGCTAACAGCATGCGGCCCAGACCACCTCCCAATGTGGCCTGAGTGATCGGATCAGAATGTGTTCATTCATTCAATTCAATCTTTATTTAAACTCAAAATTACACTGAGCTTTTCATTGTCGAGTATTTCTATTCACATAATCATCATCAATAAAATAAAAATAAATTTAAATAAAAAAAAATTTAATCATTTATAACAATTTCAGATTGTCATGACATTCTTGCATCCTCAATGCGTCTTGGGTGCGTTCCCATCAGTACTTAGAGCTGTCTACTTGTGATTGGATCTTAATTCCAGGTGGAAACAGCCTTATAATGTGCCTAAACATGTGTTACACAGACTGTGAGCTGTTCTGAGAGCTCTTCATAGACCAGAAATGCCACTCGCTCACTCACTCACTCAATCACACACTCGCTAACTCATTCACTTGCTCACTCACACACTCACTCAATCTCTCTCATTCGCTTGTGGGTAGCCACTCTGCCTCTAGTGGTGGCTCATGGGCGTGACACTGTTGCCTTGTCTTCATTAGCTTCATGTTCAGCCTGTCTGCAACTAGCCATGGCCAGCTTTGGTCTGGTATGGTTGGGTTTGCGTCTCCATTGCATTTCTTGTAAACTATCTGGTCGCTAAGCCACCTTTCAAAACCACCACACCACCAGCTGTGATACACAAGCTAGACCCTGATGATACAACAGACCCGGCCAGGTCTGGCCAGGTTGTGGAAGGTGGCTGTTTCAACCAGGGTTCAGCCAGGTTTGTCCAGGTTCTAAAGACAATGGAGACGCTCAGTGTGTGCCAGACAGATGGCTAAACCCTGACTAGTGGAGACAAGGCATGTGTGTACGTGTGTGTACGACATGTGTACGACCAGGTCAATCTACAGTATGTGAGAACTCTGCTTCAGAACTCTGATACAGCGTGTCCTTGCTTTTCAATTCAACACAAGTTAATGACCTTTACATTTTTTTCTCTCTCTCTCTCTCTCTCTCTCTCTCTCTCTCTCTCTCTCTCTCTCTCTCTCTCTCTCTCTCTCTCTCTCTCTCTCTCTCTCTCTCTCTCTCTCTCTCTCTCTCTCTCTCTCCCTCTCCCTCTTCCCTTCCTCTCCTCCAGAGAAACCTGTCCTTCTCCTGCGTCGAGACTCACACCTTCCCCGTCTTCTTCAACGCCACCAGTTTCCTCCAGCTCCCGGGACGAGCCAATCACGACACGGTGTCTGTGGGCTTCCAGTTCCGCACCTGGAACCCCGACGGCCTGCTGCTCTTCAGCAACATGGACGACGGGACGCTGGAGCTCTCCCTGGAGGACGGCAAGGTCGGGGTCCATGTCAATGTGACGCGGGTGGCCAAGAACAACCGGATAGACATATCGTCAGGTACGTGGGAACGCACGCACGCCCACACTATCCTCCTCCTCCGTATATCCTCATACATCATACGTGATGTATGAGGGTATACGCAAATGTTAAACGCCAGGTGGCCATTTTGATCATTACGACCCCGGCCTCTCAGTGTGCTGTTGTGTTTGCTGATTTCCTGGTGTGTTGCCGCCTGGGACCTTGAATAATGAAGGCAGCGAGGCCAGCGGGGGAGAGGCCAGCGGGGGCGAGGCCGGTGGAGCGAGGCCAGGGAAGAGCACAACTCTCAGGCTCTACACCGCTGCACATCTCACTTGTTTACAGCGAGGAGTGGAAAAGGCCCATGTGGATGAATATATTGACTTTGCTTATTAAGAGTTTTTTTCTTGCTGCCCCTCGGGGGCGTCTGGTATGAAAGGCCTGGGGGATGGTGTGATGTGTATACAATTAAAACAGATCTCTGGCTGACTGACTCACTTACTGACTGACTGACTGACTGGGTCCCTAGGGGACTGACAGACTTGCAGACTGACCAACAGTCTGTTAGGCTGACTGCCTAATTCACTGACTGACTGACTTGCTGACTGACTGACTAACAGACTGAATGACTGACTGGGTCCCTAGGGGACTGACAGACTTGCAGACTGACCAACAGTCTGTTAGGCTGACTGCCTAATTCACTGACTGACTGACTTGCTGACTGACTGACTAACTGACTGAATGACTGACTGGGTCCCTAGGGGACTGACAGACTTGCAGACTGACCAACAGTCTGTTAGGCTGACTGCCTAATTCACTGACTGACTGACTTGCTGACTGACTGACTAACTGACTGAATGACTGACTGGGTCCCTAGGGGACTGACAGACTTGCAGACTGACCAACAGTCTGTTAGGCTGACTGCCTAATTCACTGACTGACTGACTTGCTGACTGACTGACTAACTGACTGAATGACTGACTGGGTCCGTGGAGGACTGACTGCCTAACTGAAGGACTCTGTGTCTGGGTGACTGACTCACTGAATAGGTTAGTTGTGGTCCATGTTAACGTTAGGTTATGACTATAACCAAGTTCTGTTAGTTAGGGGCGATGCTTGGCATCGCTACTGCACTATCTCGCGTACGTGCACGCGTACTGAATAAACCACAAATGTACCTCTAATACCAGTATTAGTCTGACCACACCCCTCATCAGCTTACCTTCATAAGCAGGTGTGTGGTCACCTGCTCTCCTCCTTCCCAAGCTTTCACCACAAGGTGAGGACAAGGGCTGCAGCGGCGTCCGATGCCAAGCATCGCCCCTAACTAACAGAACTTGGTTATAGTCATAACCTAACGTTCTGTATCGTTAGTGGCTTAGCTTGGCATCGCTACTGCACAAGGGAGGCCAAGCGGAGCCACTTGGCTGACAAATACACCCCGCTGACAGCCCCCCAAAACCATCAGAACAGGGAGGGCCGAGCCCCCCCGACCCCCCCTAATGGAGGGTAGCCCCCCTATTAGGGACGTCACGGGAGGGCGACGGACCCGACCGTGCGAAGAGGCACTCAAGCAACTCAACGCACAGGGTGAGCAGACCGTGGCTTGACCCCACGACTACACACACGCACAACCCGCATGCCACCCGGGAACGAACGGAGGAACAACCTCGTTACTGCCCCCAGAATCACGGGGTCAAGGGCAAACCCAACCCCGTGGCAAGGCCGTAGCAGCGGAGCACGAAGGAAGACCCAGACCCACCAAAAGGACTGGACTCCCTGGAATGGGGGCCCGGAGAAGTCCATGATGCCAGCATCAAGACCCCACCAGGTGGGCACGTAGTGCCCCGCCCCCCACATCGCCAGCGTATTCGGACAAAGGCCCCTCAGTTACTGCACCTGGTATTCCCAGGCGGAACCAACCAGGCCAGAACCTGCCCAGCTTCCGAGATCGGACGAGACCGGGCGTGTTCAGGTCGGTATGGCCGTAAGCCGAGCGGGCCCCGTCCCCCCAATAGTACACCGCCTGGCACACTGACCCTGCAGAATAGGCAGTCAGCATGGCCGTAAGCACACAAAAAAGGTTAACCAACGGAAGCAGGCAGCGCACCGGGGAAAAACCAGGCAACAGGCTGTTAACCCTAGCCTGGAGACTGCGGACGAGACAGGCGCCAGAGGGGACAGCTGAACACAGCCGCCCCGGCGGAAGGAGCGTAAGCTGGCGGTGTTGCATGACCAAGCCTCCATTTAACAACCCCCACCCAGAGGGGTCGAGGCAGAGAAGGCTGACACGATTGGCAGACGTCATGAACGTGCAGGGGCACCCTCAAACGGTGAACCCGGGAGTTGACACTGCTCCAACACACCAGGGAATCAACCACCTCGGTGTTACCCAATGCGGTGGTTGTTCCTATAACCCCTCAAGAAAAAACTCCAAAACACACCTGCGGGTATACACCGGCTATACCGCAGTACAAGTGTTTCAGTTTCCAAAAAGGGTTAACCCAGGCCTACGGGTCGCAAACATCACTTCGGACCGGGCCTGGCGGTACGGGAAGCACAGGGTCACCAGAGGAGGTCAAAAAACCACCCCCACAGGCCCCTCTTCGCCATGCGTGAGAGAGGAGCGAAAAATAATGGAGAACCAGCCCCTAAGCACACCGTACCTGGTATTCCCCGGCGGTCTCCCAACCAAGTACTAACCAGGACCAACCTGTGTAGCGGCCGAGATCCGACGAGATCGAGCGCGTACAGAATGGCATGGCTGTAAGCCATGACGACAGTGCTGAGTAAAAACATACCCAACCAGGGTCTCCATAGCGCTTAACCCTGTGACACCCAGACCGACCTGGCATTTTTCCCCCTGAAAAAAGCCCAAGTCCCTCAGGGTACCAGAACAGCAGATCTGCATCCCCGGCGGACAACGGGTTCAACTGATCTGGACCAGCGTGACCAGAACCAGTCCCGTGCCCTAACCACGCCGACATGCCTACTCCAGGAGAAGGGCAGATATGCGTGTTGATCTTAACATGAAAAGAAGGCGCCACCCAGACGTCGGGACGAACCGCGCCTGGTGGCCCACCCCAAGGGCGTGAGACCCCACTACATATGTTCAGATCCATCCCGTCATCATCCCCCAGACATGAACGAGAATCCGTCGACAACCCACCCAGGTCATGGGATGTGGTCGCCGGAAGAGGAAAAACCCCCATCTCAGTTGCTTTATAAAAACGCTGTTTCAACCACAAGCAACTAAGGCGTGCCAGTCAATCGCCTGTTTACAGCGAGCTAGCACTATACGTGCGTCGGGACACACCCCCATCAATGAACAGGCTATTTAGACCTGTCATTGAATCCCCAAGGCGCCCAGGGGAACGACAAGAGGGGTGTGACACTCCCTAACTCCAACACTTCTGGAATAGAAAGAAGGAAGCATCAACAGTATGTATCCCAGTCTACACAGCCGGGGTAAAAAATGTTCACATTTTTACATCCCACCACCCTCCCATAGGAAAGAGACGGGGATCCCCAGAGAGACTTCCCACGCGAGCTGTACAGATTGAAAAGAATATATTGCACCTTGAGCCATGTAAAAAACTGGTCTTAGGGCCTCCGGGGAAGAGGCACCGAACCCATACACACTCAATAAACGAATTGAATCGAATATACATACAATAGAAAAGGACCCTTCTAGAGGGTCCACTCACTTTGACAATCTGAGGAGGAAGGCTCTGTACTCTGATGGAGGCTTCCTCACATGGAAGAAGGAGTCCGAACTCACAGAAGGCCTGAGTAGGCGCTTGGTGAGGAGGAGCCCTGACCACCCCCCCTGAAAACAGATCCATCACATGGACCTGAACAGCACACGGAAGTCCTACCAACAGAGACGCGCACGGTGACGTACTCTATGGCGGGGGAATTCCTGCGGTGCACACGCCCAATATACCAGGCCGTGGGACCAGGAACTCCCTCCCCCCCCCCCCCCCCCCCCCTTAAAACGTGCCGAACCGCCACGTGACGGGAACCTTGAAGGACAGGGGGTGTACCCCTGACCGACAGAACAATGGGGAGAGGAAAGGTTACCAGTTCACCCCTTTACGACCCCACACCCATGATACGACGTAACGACAAAAAGAGAATATGACACAGTCATAGTCAGCTCTATGAAGCGTTTCACAGCTCCACACAGCGCACGAGCTAACCTGCTATCTGATTTTTACTAAGGAAAAACACAGAATAGAGAGGGCTCTAAGAACCCCGGTCCAACATACACATGTGCTTCTGTGGCCAGTACAACCCAGTTGTAGGTCACATGACACACACAACCCATCATCACCTACAAAAAATGGCAAAAACACTCAACAGAGGAACGCCGTTTTTTTCACAATGAGAGAATACATCATTCTTGATTAGTATCGACCACAGGCCTTGCTAAGCACACATGACAGCAACCAAACCAATTTCCCTTTAGGAAATAAGTTTCTCCAGCAGATTTAGCACAACCTCAGCAATCAAGCTGAGAGTTACATCGTATCCCTACCACACAAAAGACACAATTAATGCACAACATGTCTGATAGGAGGTGATAAAGTCCCCAGGGAACCGGGGGGGGGAAACACAATCCTCCTATTTTACCCTCAATACGGCCAGTTAAAACAGGAAAACCTGTTAATGTGTGAACTCACTGTTCATTGTCATTACAGTCTGAGAAAGAACATTCTTTTACTCACTCGTCACCAAGCATAGCTTCATAGGTTAGTTGCCTTAGTAGTGAGTACACGGTACACATAAACACCATGATGTTTCTCACACAACAACCAGATCAATACATCACGACCTGCACGGAGAAGCTAACTGCCAGTGACAAAAACAGCTCACACACAACCCGCAACGTATCTCAAATGCATTGCAACAACACACGTTTTGGGAAAAAAACACCGTTATTCACAATACATTTAGCAAGGTAAAACCAGAAGACGTGTTATGAGGTCTGGCCAACCCCGTACCTGCCCGGAACGCAGATCAGCGAAGTGCAGTCACAAGCCACCGTAGAACACAGCCGTCCCGTGTTGTTCGATCCGGGCAGCGTCGCCGCTCCACCAGTCGCTACAGTCCTCTTTGTTGACGCAATCCCCGTCTAGGCTCAGGCAGGGTCGACGAACATCCCCTGTCAAGGATGACGTCGTGGTCAAGAGTGTAAAACATGTTAAAAATCAAAGCACGTTCAACAGAATAGCATCAAGCTAACGGCTGCTCCAACCGTTCGGGTGCTATTGCTTCCGCTCGCGAGACGCCGATCTACGACGCACGCGATCAGGAGCGAGCTCCCGGCGGCGCGCGAGAAGCCAAGCTACCCCGCGCCAGGCCACCGACCGGCTAACCGTAAGCTATGAACATGTAAACAATGACATAACACTCACCCAGACAGGCCGCCGTTCTGAACCCTCCTCACTTTTTAAGAGAAAAGAGAAAACAAGACGTCAACACCGCTTCACAACGGTGACATTAACACGTCCGGCGGAATCAGCACAGTACCAACTGGCCTGTATAGCTGACTTTGAACATGAATCTGCCGCTATCGCACATTACATGCACATATCCCCTCGTGAAGGAATACTCTCATTTGGATATGAAAGATGGGGTCTTAACACGGTGACAGAGAGAATCCACTCGTCCAGAACACACAGGGATCACCAGTGTCAATGGTCGCGGCCCACTAGTTAAAACTATAATGGTCGCCAGACCAAGGCCTTCTGTCGCCTAGACGGCTAAACAAAGGACCCTAGCCTGGGGCCGGTTTCCATAAACTTTGTCAAGTAGCCCCCATAGCACTAACAGACAAGTGGAGCCCGCCAGCAAACACTACTCACCCAACCTGGAACGCACCGCTCCTCACAACAGCGGCATGTCCGACAGTTCAGCTGTGGCCTGACAGGTTTCACCCCAACAAACACAGCAAGGAACTGCAGTTGAGAAGCATGCAGCGGCGTGCTCCCAATACGAAAACCGGTGGAGGGTTTGTAGAATGATCATCATCTTCTAGACACTCCAGTACGAAGACAATATCGCCGTATTTTCTCGAAAATAGTGAGAGAGAAAATAAAGATATGATGTCAACGTATCCTTGTTTCCCAAGCTGTTCCTAATCCAATTTCTTCCATCATGGTGTCAAGTGTGGGGATCTACCGAGGCACCTCTTCCTTGTGGTGAAAGCGAGAAGGAGGAGAGCAGGTGACCACACACCTGCTTATGAAGGTAAGCTGATGAGGGGTGTGGTCAGACTAATACTGGTATTAGAGGTACATTTGTGGTTTATTCAGTACGCGTGCACGTACGCGAGATAGTGCAGTAGCGATGCCAAGCTAAGCCACTAACGATACAGAACTCAGTATAGGGTCTAGTTCCACATAGTTTCAAAAATGTTAACTGAAAAGGCATGTTTCTTTCACTACTCCACTAAACACTCTTATTATCATCTTTCTTTATCTCTCTCATATCTCTCCTTTTATCCACTTCTCACATCCTTTCCACCCACATCTCTATCTTGCGTTCTCTCTCTATCTCTCAAGCTCTCTCTCTCACTCTCTCTATCTATATCTCTATATTGCTCTCTCTCTCTATATCTTGCTCTCTCTCTCGCTCTCTCTCTATCTGTTTCACTCTATCTTGCTATGTCTCTCTATCCCTCTATATCTCTCTCACTCTCTCTTGCTATTTATCTCTATTGCTCTCTCTCTCTCACTCTCTCTCTCTCTATATCTCTCACACTCTCTCTCATTCTCTATCTATCTTTTTCTCACTTTCTGTCTCTCTCTCTCCCTCTCTCTCTAGCCCAATTTTACACAGGTGGGAATGTTGTGCCATTCTGTAAGAAGATAAATATATATATATACTGTATACGGAATTGGTTGCCATTGTTATACAATAACAAATTGGGGTTGATATTCCGACATTAAGCCACCAGCAGAGGTAGTCATGTTCCCAGGATGGGGTAGCTCTGGTAGTCCAACAGAGGTTGTCATGTTCCCAGGATGGGGTAGCTCTGGTAGTCCAACAGAGGTAGTCATGTTCCCAGGATGGGGTAGCTCTGGTAGTCCAGCAAAGGTAGTCATGTTCCCAGGATGGGGTAGCTCTGGTAGTCCAGTAGAGGTAGTCATGTTCCCAGGATGGGGTAGCTCTGGTAGTCCAACAGAGGTGGTCATGTTCCCAGGATGGGGTAGCTCTGGTAGTCCAACAGAGGTAGTCATGTTCCCAGGATGGGGTAGCTCTGGTAGTCCAACAGAGGTAGTCATGTTCCCAGGATGGGGTAGCTCTGGTAGTCCAACAGAGGTAGTCATGTTCCCAGGATGGGGTAGCTCTGGTAGTCCAACAGAGGTAGTCATGTTCCCAGGATGGGGTAGCTCTGGTAGTCAAACAGAGGTAGTCATGTTCCCAGGATGGGGTAGCTCTGGTAGTTCAACAGAGGTAGTCATGTTCCCAGGATGGGGTAGCTCTGGTAGTCCAACAGAGGTAGTCATGTTCCCAGGATGGGGTAGCTCTGGTAGTCAAACAGAGGTAGTCATGTTCCCAGGATGGGGTAGCTCTGGTAGTCCAACAGAGGTAGTCATGTTCCCAGGATGGGGTAGCTCTGGTAGTCCAACAGAGGTAGTCATGTTCCCAGGATGGGGTAGCTCTGGTAGTCCAACAGAGGTAGTCATGTTCCCAGGATGGGGTAGCTCTGGTAGTCCAACATAGGTAGTCATGTTCCCAGGATGGGGTAGCTCTGGTAGTCCAGCAGAGGTAGTCATGTTCCCAGGATGGGGTAGCTCTGGTAGTCCAACAGAGGTGGTCATGTTCCCAGGATGGGGTAGCTCTGGTAGTCCAACAGAGGTATAGTTCCCAGGATGGGGTAGCTCTGGTAGTCCAACAGAGGTAGTCATGTTCCCAGGATGGGGTAGCTCTGGTAGACCAACAGAGGTGGTCATGTTCCCAGGATGGGGTAGCTCTGGTAGTCCAGCAGAGGTAGTCATGTTCCCAGGATGGGGTAGCTCTGGTAGTCCAACAGAGGTAGTCATGTTCCCAGGATGAGGTAGCTCTGGTAGACCAACAGAGGTAGTCATGTTCCCAGGATGGGGTAGCTCTGGTAGACCAACAGAGGTAGTCATGTTCCCAGGATGGGGTAGCTCTGGTAGTCCAACAGAGGTAGTCATGTTCCCAGGATGGGGTAGCTCTGGTAGTCCAACAGAGGTATAGTTCCCAGGATGGGGTAGCTCTGGTAGTCCAGCAGAGGTAGTCATGTTCCCAGGATGGGGTAGCTCTGGTAGTCCAACAGAGGTAGTCATGTTCCCAGGATGGGGTAGCTCTGGTAGTCCAACAGAGGTATAGTTCCCAGGATGGGGTAGCTCTGGTAGTCCAGCAGAGGTAGTCATGTTCCCAGGATGGGGTAGCTCTGGTAGTCCAGCAGAGGTAGTCATGTTCCCAGGATGGGGTAGCTCTGGTAGTCCAACATAGGTGGTTATGTTCCCAGGATGGGGTAGCTCTGGTAGTCCAACAGAGGTGGTTATGTTCCCAGGATGGGGTAGCTCTGGTAGTCCAGCAGAGGTAGTCATGTTCCCAGACACTTAGAAAGGTAGGTTGACCAAACGTCCTCTTTTGCCTCTTTTCACACTTCCTGTCCGGAATTTATAAATTCATGAAAATGTCCGGGTTTCATTGTTTTTCAGTTTCAGTTTCAGTTTCACAGCATTTTGCTAACGTCTGAAGACTCGGGCTGCATTTTTCGCTGAACATATAAATTAAAGCGCTGTTTGTTGCCGTTCGAAGGCCACATCATTCGACAAAATCCGTCCCTCGGTTCTCGAGTTACATGCCGATATGTCAGGCGTGCGACTTTTTACGCACGCACATCAGATTATCACCCCGGACTCCCGAGGCTCCAGAAGTCATTCATCCACCGATTGCGAAAATGATTGGTCAGCGTTGTAACTTTTAGCAAAACAATGAGTATAGTTTTCCAGTGATATCTTTCCTGTGCGAATCAGGGATAGGCTATAGGTGAAAATTGACAAGCGAAGACGACGGAAGCGATACAATTTCCAAATGAATTTACTTGGATGAGAAAATGGAGAGATGTAGAGCTTTTTTCTTGGCACACGGTTTACCCGGACGGATTTTTATAAAATTTGGACCTGTACTACATAAGACGTCAGGCTATGGATTTGTGGTGTTTTCCAGCTTATACAAAACAATATATATATTCCAAAATAATATATATATATTGGAATATTGCAACTACTACACAAAAACATGAGTACACAAGTTCAAGTTCAAATCAAGTTCAGCCCTATGTTACTCATTAGCAGTAAAAGTGATTTGTCTTTATTGTGTAATACACTTCAGAATGTTATCTTTAAAAAGAGACCAGGCTTATGCATGTGCTATAAGCATAAAGTATAAATATAAGCTTTGCAAAAAAAAGTATGCAGTCCTCAAGTTCAAGTAAAAAAAATTAACTTTTCTGGGCGCATGTTATGTGGTTAAATTTGGGATATTGCAACCACTACAGAAAGATGTGAGTACACAAGTTCAAGTTCAACTCAAGTTCAGACCTATGCTACTCTATTTCATGAGCACTAAACGTGATTTTCCTTTTTTGCATTAGTAACTTCAGAAGGTTATCTTTCAAAAGAGACCAGGCTTATGCGTGTGCTATATGCATAACGTATAAAGATAAGCTTTGCAAAAAAAGTGTGCAGTCATCAAGTTCAACTAAAAATATTATAAGTATCTCGAGGCTGGGTCCAGCATGTCCTCTTTTTTGGAAATCAAAATATGGTCACCCTAAGAAAGGTCCATATACAAAAAGACATAGCACAACAATACAATACAAAACATATAAAACTGTAAAAACAACCATCCATGGTATAAAAAATACAGTCAAAATACATAAAGGCTCTTTTGCCAATGACGCCACAAAATATAATTGAACCTGGTGTTACTTTTGACAGGGTTAATTAAGGCCACAATAACACTGTTCAATGATTCCTCTAACCGACACATAAACCTGTACATAAGGTTTCTTAAAAGTGCCTTAACCTCTTAACCCTTTCACTGCCACACTACAGAAGGTTAACCCTTTACTATCAAACTACCGACGGTTACCTTCTGTAGTGTGGCAGTGAAAGGGTTAAGCCCTAGCAATATTTTCTGAAAATCCACCTAAAAATACATACCTAAGTAAATGGAATATTGTTCCACTTCTACAAGGTCCATTTGCATGTTCTTGATATCTAGGGGCATCTATGGATCTCAGAAATAGTGTGTCTGTTACTAGGCTTGAGTAAATTGTGATGAAACAAAGGAGAATATCAAGTATGATATTATGATGTTTATGATAATTATGATGTGACTGAGCTCGTTCAGCACCTTCTTGAGATCAAGTGTACAAAAAATCTAAGCAAATGAATAAAGGGAGGATGATTAAACAGAAGGTTTTGTAGATACAGTACTGAATTCTGCCATCCGGACACATGCAATTTGAAATATTATTATAGAATATAGAATACCAGGCCTATAAATGACCTTATTCTAGCCAACTCACACATCTATGGATCGGGCCAAATCTCCTCTTTCAAATGCCAGAGTTCAATTTGGATTTAGTATATCCAGGCGTGCAGCAAGAACCGTGAATGAAATCTACTGTATGTACAGTTCCATTCTAATAATGGATATGGCTCCGCCATTTTGGATCGGATTGCAACGCAGATTGTTGCTAACGTTCACAGAAGGTAGACACACTAACTGCGCTCCGATCTATGCCAATAATGTTCCGTTTTGTGATAGAGAATCCAGTGAAATAAGAGAAATTAAAAAAAATGCATAAACAAGTAATTTGCTTGCAGGAAGCTAGAATCGGCTGGGTAATGTAGTTTTTTGAAATTTCAACACTAATTGAGAGCTCTGGATGCCCTCTCCTCATATGACTACAAAATGCAATGCAACACTAATTCAAAATGGCGGATATTCGCTAAATTATGAAGACATTCCATAAACTAAAATCTCACTAATAACACGTTAACCTATTGGTAAACAAACGTATTGCTGAAAATATACATTATGACTGCTGTTGTGACGGTGATGGTTAGGGTATTTACTCTTGGATACATTTGAAAAGAAAATGCAACATTATGTGATACAGTCTTGAAAGATTGATTTATGATGTGATGTCATCTGCGGTCCGCAGGTTAACATGTAAATGACGAAAAACATATTCAGTGTGAGGAATATCAAGATTCTTGCCAGGCCGCCAATAAATGAAGATCTGACGCTGATGCATGGCGATCCTGGTCTTCTTGTAGGGTGGTGTGGTGATTAGACGGCAGGTGCGGAGTCTCCATCCATCAGCGTGATGATTCTCAGCTGTGCCTTTTGCATGCCCGTAGAGCACGTGCCGAAGTGCAGGGAGTGAATTGGACAGACACAGGGTTAGAGACAGACACAGTGGAGTGTGAAGGAGACAGAGAGGATTGTACAGGTGGAACCGTAACAGTCTCCAAGGTCAGGGGTAACACTTGTGGCCATCAGAACTGGAATGCAAATCTTTGGAGATATTCCACCTTTTCAATTGATTCCCTGCTCGTGATTTTCCGAAACCAGAAAGTTCAAATTCTTAATTGCGCACGTTTCAAAAGCCTATAAGCGTGTCTTCAACCCATCACCACGAGGCACGCACGTCAAATAAGATGATAATTTCCCTCAGCGATTGCTCCAGTAGTCTGTCTGCGCAGTCAACCATGTTAAAAGAACTCCTGGATAGTTTGTTATCTTCACGTGAGCCTTCCCGCCTGTCAAGCGGATGCTTATAGTTTTGTGACGGCAATAGATGTGGATCCTTCCTAGGTGTGCCTGTCATTGTGGAGCTTCTGGAACACTCTGCCGTGCCGTCTGAGATCACACACTGTGACAGGGCCACACCGCCTTGATTTGGTTCATTGTTGAAAATATTTTTTTTTAGAAACAAAGCCGTCAGAATGAGGGTTCTCCTCTACGGCAATCTCTCTCTCTCTCTCTCTCTCTCTCTCTCTCTCTCTCTCTCTCTCTCTCTCTCTCTCTCTCTCTCTCTCTCTCTCTCTCTCTCTCTCTCTCTCTCTCTCTCTCTCTCTCTCTCTCTCTCTCATACACCTCTCACACACACACACACACACACATACACACACACACACACACACACACACACACATACACACACACACCTCCCTCTCCTAAACACACCCATCTATTCTGTCCAAAGCAGCTGTAATAGGCCATTATGCGCTGGGCTAAGGCTTCTTACAGAGTTAGCCTCAAGGCTAATTGGGCTCAGGTCTGTG